>NC_083588.1:44780458-44865458 GCF_027579695.1 Neoarius graeffei | reverse complement strand
CCTCACGCCCCTAGCCCCACTCGGCTCGGTTTGGCTCGCTTCAGCCCCATTCCAAAACCGTGCGAGTTTTGGGTGCTGAGTAAGGCTGAAGCGAGCTGAGTCGCGCCGCTCTGAGGTAGTCGAAACGCGAGCCGTGTCGGGCTGAAGTGAGCTGAAAAAGGGTAGTGGAAAAGGGCCATAAGAGCATCTTAAGTAAGAGAGAGAGCATTCATTGTGCTGCTTGCTCTACCATTTAACAATTATCTTTGTGCTGCATTGCTTTAGAGAAACTCAGGCTAGAGCATTCAACCAAAAATAAATCCCAGCTGGAATCAAACTATTGCTGGTTTTTCCAGAGCAAACCATGACATCAGTGAACATGTCATTCATTTGGAGAGGAGGTGGAACGCTGCCATGGAGAACAAAAAGACAGATCCTCGGGGGAGAACGACACACCACACCCATCTGCAGTAACAGTACAAAAGCTCACAGGTAAGCCATGCTCGGCCATCTTGCTATTACTGTTTCCTCCAGTTGTGCAACGCCCTCCATTCATTACGCATCCTTGATTACAATGGTTCTGCTCAAAACTGGTGAAAACGTGGGCTGGTTTGCTACCTGGCACCAAGGTTCAAAGAATCCTGACTAGAACAAGTTCAAAACTCCATTCCCTGTCAGTTAGCCTAACAGTCAGAGATAAACCAAAAAGTGCCAGTACATGCACCGAATGCTACCAACATAAAACTGCTCTGGTATAAAACCGCAGCTCTGCAGTCAGATGTTCTTCGAAGCCGCACCTTTCCCACAACTGGGCGTGGTTTCAGCAGACACGCCCCCAGCATCTCAGAGCAGACAGTACTGCTTATTTCACAATTCCGTACAATAGTTGACAGATTAATTGATAGAAAAATAGCTGCTCGTGGCAGTACTAATATTTTAACGTTTGTGCAAACAGTGTACCGTGCTGCTAATTTTGTGCGCTGTTCAATATACAAGCTGGTGAAATTTCAGTTTGGTGTATCAGTACTTTTTGAACATTAAACACCGCAATAACACTAATAACCATGATAAATTTTCACTATAAAATCACAAATTTTAAATTTTTCATACCTTTGCATCTCCAAGCACGTTTTTACATAATGTTGCTCAAGGAACATTGGCAGTTTTTCCAACAGTCTACATCCAAATGCTGTCAAGTATGTCACAAAAGTTTAGCGAACGTTCTGAATTCACTTCCCCTCAGTGTGGGCAATCAGGACAGTCACACCCACCAAGAGGACCGCATCCCTTTTTTTTTTTTTAAACCTGAATCGTCGAGGTTTGTTAGATCAAAAATAAATGAATTTTTTAAAAAAACCCACAGCTGTAGAACTTTTACATCAAAAAATGGCAGGATTTCGATACCACTGGAGTAATACTGATTGTGAAACTGTGGACAAAGTATATGCTGAGAGAACACTGACTTCCTATTTGGAAACGTGAATTACTGTCCTCTCAACAATGGCAAGCTTGCATATACTGGTTGACTGACAATAAAGAACCTGACACTCAAAACACACAAAATTGAGAGGAAGCCCAGTGAAGAGCCACAAGAAAAGTGATAAATCTAAAAACTCAATTACAATGTGTTATTTATAAAAAGACTCCACCATCTACATGGGCGCAAGTATAAAAATTTCAAAAACCTGAAAAGTCTGACAAGGTCAGACGTGCATGGTGCAGCCGTGGGTGAGCCCCCCTTAGGGCTCGAAAAAAATTTAAATTACAAGTTAAAATGGCTGTCTCTCATGCAATCATTTATAATAGTTATACGATTTGCATATTCACATCAAATGTTAAATACATTTCATCAGTTCATCTGAAATAACTATTTCAAGTACAAGGCTTGATATTTCAAAACATCTAGCAACTACTAATTTAAATGTTGAAACAACCATTTTTAATATGCTTTTGCTGTGATACCTTTTTTACAATATATACACTGGAATAGCTGTGCTGATTTGGTTGAACAACGTGCTACGTGCGTGAAACATATCACATAACACCGTGAAGCAACGGGCTAGTCAGGACTGCTCGTCGGTGAGCGGCGTATAAATTGAATGAGGTTTGCGGCGAAGACGAGATGGAAAGATTTCTCGTGCAGAGACTGTACCGCGGTAACCCAGTAATACGCCAAGAGTGAGCCAGTGAGAGGGCCACCCCTATACCCCCCGAAAATCTCAACGGATTTACACAATTTGGAAAAGTTACTTTTTCAGAACCGAAAAAAAAACAAAAAAAACGGAGCTTCCGGCACATGCCGGAAAACTTGCACCCATGCATCTACGTTCCTGTAGCTGCATTGCCAATCACTGTTTATACTGCCCATCATTTTACTTCATTGCGACAGTCTCACACAGGATACGTATTCCATTTCTTTATGCATCATTTCTTCTACAGCATGCAGTAAGGAAGCTGCATATCTGGTTTTACTGTACATGTGCAATGACAAGATATTCTATATTTTAATTGCACCATTGTAATAAATTTTAAAAAGCAGCACCATACTGCAATAAGACAATGCAAAATAGACAATTTGCCCCTTTCATATATCCCACAATCCACTGCGCAGTTGGGAGCTTCTGGTGGCCAGGCCCAGGCTGCTAATAACGGTACAAAAATAAATAGTTATATAGCTACAGTGTTCTCCACGGGCATTTTTCAAGTGGCGCACCGCCACATAATTCTGGCCCACTGCCCTTCCCTTGGGGGGGGGGGGGGGACCTTCATCAGTATACACCAAATAAATCGTTAAGTATTTGCTTTATTATAAATTTTGTAACTCTAACACTCAGAAGACCATTAAACAAATACAGTGCTACCTGAAGTGGCCACTTGATTGCAATGGAAAACCATCCGGCCAGCTGCATACAGATTGTGTGACAGAGCTCTGCAGATTGAGGTCCATCCCCGCGTTGCACTTCACCGCACCACATTACACTATAGACCCTTTTCAGTCACGTGACCTTCGTAAACACGACTGCCATTTTGGACATGTAGTGGACTTCGGCTCAAATCGGTTTGAATGCGAGGAAGGCGACAAACATAAAAGAAAAAGGAGCGAGATGCAGAAAACTGTATTTACTAGTTTACTGTAATTATGATCTGGCAGCTATTTACACCGGATCCAGTGTAAATAGCTGCCGGAGCTAGCGCGCTCCGGAACCTCGGACGTTGGCTCCGGTAGCTATTTACACTGGATCTGGTGTAAATAGCTGCCAGATCATAATTACAGTAAACTAGAATGGAATGTTAACAGCAATGTAATGCCTTTTCTGGCTAATTTTATTCGTCTTACCTCCAACAAAGTGGTCACTACACAAGCGTTGGTATGCCGCTATCCATCTTCTCCGTCGGTCAGCATCTACCGGGATCCGATAAAATGATAACCCTTGCCTTGTTTGTTGATGGTTACTACATCCAGGTGCACAACAATATAGTGGCATGATGGAAGTCTTGCTGAAAATAAACACTTTCTTTGCTGCCGTTCCTCAATGTTGGCTGTGGTAAACTACTGGTAGTACATGTCCAAAATGGCGGCCGCGTTTGTCGTGACGTCACGTGAAAAGGGTCCATACTGACACATAGTAACGTTGGAAGCTACAAGCTGCAGCTAGCCAGCAGCTAAATAACTTCGCAGGTGTTTGTAGCGTCACTGTGCAACAGTTACACTTCTATCGTCTTTTCTGACCATACACAGTTACAGTAATCGTATAACAGCGCACACATTAAAGTTCAGGTCTTTTATTTTACGTATCTGTGATTGTGTAGGCAAGACCTACATTTTCCCGTTGCTTCCCTGTGGCTGTTTACTGCAGGACTTCCAGGTTCCTGGGTCAAAGGACCCGAACTACGGAGGCCGGGGTGGCTTTGTAGTGCCAGTCTTGGGCACGCGCACCAGCTCGTGCATTGATTGGAGTGGTTTCACCCAATTAACATTGTGTATTGTAAAAATGTATGCATTTATTGTAATTGGGTATTTTGTTTATGCATGGAAGTTCATTTATTTTTTCATACACACAAATTCAGGGATGCGCAACAGGCTCATCAGTCTCAACTGAAATGTCAAATGAGTCCCACATTGACAATAAAGACGATATGTACAGTAAGGTGGTGTTAAATTTTTGTAAAAGTATGAACAATGACTTAGCATTTCCTATCCCTTTATTGGCCAGTTTCACGGTTTAAAAAAAAAAAAAAAAAGCCCAAGTCAGTCAGCTTCAGGGGGACTTTTTCCCCCTGACCCACTACCAGAGCTCTGCCCCGGACCCCATTTTAAACCCTTGCCACCACCTTTTATTTTTGAAAAGTGGAGAACACTGAGCTATATAACCCATTTCAATGTTCAAATATTATTACAGGTTTACGTGGTCTCAGATTTTTTTTTTCCAAGATTAATACTGCTCAATGTTTTCACATTTACATTTTGTCATCACTGTAAATGTACACTTAATGCTGTTGGCCAGAGTTATAGTGCCGAGTAGTTGGAACATGTATTTTGTGAAAACAGCGCAGAGCATGAAAAGGCTGTATGGGCAATAATAAGGATGACCGATTAAAAGCTTCTGTGTTGACGAAATACACCATGGAACCACTGACTAGATATATAAAAGCAAAAATCACATTTCAGCTTGCAGCCAATACTTGAACATTAAAAACTGAGGACAAATTTACAATCGATGACAGATTGTACATGTGACGTAATTTCAAGCAGTATTAACCTGGGAGAAGGGGAAGAACCATGTAAACCAGGGGTCATCAAACTACGGCCCACGGGCCGACTCTGGCCCGCCACCCCCCTTTGACCGGCCCCCCAGCCCCCCACCACTTGAACCGGCCCTATAAGGCAATCCCCAAAAAAGTGGTCATGGCCTATTTTTTTAAATTGCTTTTTGGCAAATAACATGTCTGCATCTTGCATTTTGTTGATTTTATCAGTTAAAATTGATATTTAGTTATAAAATGATCTATTCATATTTTCCAAATTTTCGTCATTTGCTCGCGATCAAGCAGTGACAGGCAGCGCACGCAACGGTCAGTGTTCAGGACAGCAAAATGGCTAGCAGTAAGCGAAAAGTTGACAGAGAGTGCAGAGTTTTTAAAGAACAGTGGACCACCGATTATTTTTTCGTCCAGTGTAAGGACTGTGCAGTTTGTCTTGTATGTAAAGAAAGTGTGTCGGTTTTCAAAGAATATAATCTGCGTCGTCACTACGAAACCCCCCACAAAGAGTATGCTAGTTTGCGAGGGCAAATAAGAGAAGACAGTAGGGCTGCACGATATCAGAAAAATATGCGATATTCGATAACATGACTGAATATCTCGATATCAATATGTATCACGATAATTAAATATATAATGTTTTTCTTACCTCTACTTGCCGTTCTGCCCTGTATCTAGCATTTAAAAAAAAAAAAAAAAAAAAAAAAAAAAAAACACACCACCCAATGCATCGCTTCCATTCCAACATTATTTTTTATTGGAAAAACATGGCTACACCTGCAATGGTGTCCATCAATCATCTTTAAATCTCTTAATTTTTGTGAGCGCAGCAGAAAATGTCTTAAGTTGAAGTAAACAAAAAACTGAAAACTACATTACATTAACATAAAGCATTCAAAATGGCAATTTCAGCGGCTCCCGGGAGATGAAGGTGAGCGACACAGATTCATCATAAACTCAAACACAATCTGTTAATAACACATGCTGGTGAGAGAGCGGTGGGGTGTGTGTGTGTGTGTGTGTGTGTGAGAGAGTGAGCGAGCGGTAGTGTGAGAGAGCGGTTGTGTGTGAGAGAGTGAGAGAGAGCGCGGTTTTATGTTTTTATGCTGCTGTACAGCAGTGTTTGTCTCAGTGAGCCGCCCCACCACTGTTTTACAGGTACATGTCTTGCAAAGTACCTGAGTTTGCAGTACGTCATCCCTCCTGAATCCAAAGTACTTTTTTTTTTTGGAAACCAGTTTCTCCTCACACAAGTTTGTCTCACCACACTTGCTACCACTTCCACCATCACCACGAGGATTTTACTTGTTTTGCAATAGGGGCGGAGTTATCCCGCGGCGCTTGTTGACATTCAAATGTGATTGGACGGCACAGAAAAATGTGCCTTTTATCGAAATTTAAGTAATTTTTGTGGTATGTGTATCGCAAACTATTATATCGCGATATCGATACTTTTTCGATATATTGTGCAGCCCTAGAAGACAGGATTCGGAGGATGAAATGCAGACTGGCTGCACAACAGAATGTATTCCTTCGCCAAACCCAGATCAACCAGGCTGCTGTCCGAGCTAGCTATAAAGGTAGCTCACCTACGAGCTACCCATGGAAAGCTGTTTACTGATGGGGACTTTGTTAAAGTATGCATGCTCGCTGTGGCCGAGGAGGTGTGCCCTGACCAGAAGCGCTCAACGCGAGGAGTCTCTCCGCACCTACAGTACTATGACCAGGCGAACCGAAGATTTGGGGGACAACGTGTATGACCAGCTGAATGAGAGAGCATCAGAATTCGAGTTTTTTGCTTTGGCCATGGATGAGAGCAATGACATGCAGAACACAGCACAACTGCTGTGATCTATTGATCTATTGCTCATATTATAATTTCACTGTTTTTTTAAAATGTATTTTATAGGCCTATTTATTTGACCTTTATTAAGTGCTGCATGCAATTATTAATATCAACAGGCCTACCTACAATTTATAATTTTTCACTCACCTTTGCCAGTGTCAATCACCTCAACTAGGCAGATGTTTCTTACCTTGACAGCTTTGTTATTTTTATTAGAAAATAAATAAATGGAATATCTGTGGTATTTCAAATTAAAACAGTGTGAAGACTCGATTACTACTTTTGCAAACCACTAGTAAAGATAAACAAATGTGTGCCAGGAATCAAGTGCTGATATAATAGTGTGGCTATAGTAGTGAGGATGGCTGTGCCAGGCTAGTAATCTCTACTACACAATGAGGCCTGCTGATGGTCATATTTGTCTGGGTCATACAATTCTATGTTATATAGCTGACCCAACCCTGGCCCCCCCATCACAGTCAGGAACAACAATGTGGCCCCCAGAGAAAAAAAAAAAAAGTTTGGTGACCCCTGATGTAAACCTACAACCTCAATTCCAAAAAAGTTGGGACAAAGTACAAATTGTAAATAAAAACCGAATACAATGATGTGGAAGTTTCAAAATTCCATATTTTATTCAGAATAGAACATAGATGACATATCAAATGTGAGAAAATGTATCATTTAAAGAGAAAAATTAGGTGAGTTTAAATTTCATGACAACACCACATCTCAAAAAAGTTGGAACAAGGCCATGTTTACCACTGTGAGACATCCCCTTTTCTCTTTACAACAGTCTGTAAACGTCTGGGGACTGAGGAGACAAGCTGCTCAAGTTTAGGGATAGGAATGTTAACCCATTCTTGTCTAATGTAGGATTCTAGTGGCTCAACTGTCTTAGGTCTTTTTTGTTGTATCTTCCGTTTTACGATGCGCCAAATGTTTTCTATGGGTGAAAGATCTGGACTGCAGGCTGGCCAGTTCAGTACCCGGACCCTTCTTCTACGCAGCCATGATGCTGTAATTGATGCAGTACGTAGTTTGGCATTGTCATGTTGGAAAATGCAAGGTCTTCCCTGAAAGAGACGTCGTCTGGATGGGAGCATATGTTGCTCTAGAACCTGGATATACCTTTCAGCATTGATGGCGTCTTTCCAGATGTGTAAGCTTCCCATGCCACACGCACTAATGCAACCCCATACCATCAGAGATACAGGCTTCTGAACTGAGAGCTGATAACAACTCGGGTCGTCCTTCTCCTCTTTAGTCCGAATGACACGGCGTCCCTTATTTCCATAAAGAACTTCAAATTTTGATTCGTTTGACCACAGAACAGTTTTCCACTTTGCCACAGTCCATTTTAAATGAGCCTTGGCCCAGAGAAGACATCTGCGCTTCTGGATCATGTTTAGATACGGCTTCTTCTTTGAACTTGAGAGTTTTAGCTGGCAACGGCGGATGGCACGGTGAATTGTGTTCACAGATAATGTTCTCTGGAAATATTCCTGAGCCCATTTTGTGATTTCGAATACAGAAGCATGCCTGTATGTGATGCAGTGCCGTCTAAGGGCCCGAAGATCACGGGCACCCAGTATGGTTTTCCGGCCTTGACCCTTACGCACAGAGATTCTTCAGGGATGCAAACAGCGCGCCTTTTGGCGGATGCAGCTTTTTTCACAGCTAAATCGCACAGATCCGAATTTTTTATTTATTTTTTTTTTTTTTGGGGGGGGGGGGGCGTTGGAGTGTCTGATTTATAGTTTCAAAGTAAATTCTGTATTAAAATTACTAAATAAGCAAATCCGTTACAGTCCATGAAACAGGAAGTATAAGGATGAGAAAAAAACAGTTTAAATTGGGAAGCTGCGCAGTCCTCAGGCTGCACAAATGTGCGCAGCTTCCCGATTTAAACTTTTCTCATCCTTATACTTCGTTTCATGGACTGTAACGGATTTGCCTATTTAGTAATTTTAATACAGAATTTACTTTGAAATTATAAAAATCAGACACTCCAACGCCCCCCCAAAAACAAAAAAATTCGGATCTGCGCGATTCAGCCGTGAAAAAAAAGCAGCATCCGCCAAAAGGCGCGCTGTTTGCATCCCTGATTCTTCCAGATTCTCTGAATCTTTTGATGATATTATGCACTGTAGATGATGATATGTTCAAACTCTTTGCAATTTTACACTGTCGAACTCCTTTCTGATATTGCTCCACTATTTGTCGGCGCAGAATTAGGGGGATTGGTGATCCTCTTCCCATCTTTACTTCTGAGAGCCGCTGCCACTCCAAGATGCTCTTTTTATACCCAGTCATGTTAATGACCTAATGAGTTGCAATTTGGTCCTCCAGCTGTTCCTTTTTTGTACCTTTAACTTTTCCAGCCTCTTATTACCCCCTGTCCCAACTTTTTTTGAGATGTGTTGCTGTCATGAAATTTTCAAATGAGCCAATATTTGGCAAGAAATTTCAAAATGTCTCACTTTCGACATTTGATATGTTGTCTATGTTCTATTGTGAATACAATAGCAGTTTTTGAGACTTGTAAATTATTGCATTCCGTTTTTATTTATAATTTATACTTTGTCCCAACTTTTTTGGAATCAGGGTTGTATAATAATATTTGAACACTGAAACAGATTATATAGCCCCAATATTGGTTTGTGCACTGTTCTCAGCAGCCTGGGCCTGGCTACGAGAAGTTCCCAATCACGCAGTGGATTGTGGGATGTGTATGAAAGGGGCAAATAAGGAAATTCTGACTGGCTGCATTTGAAAATCAGTCATGACTCCCTATAGAGATCTTGCAGTCACGTGACCGGAAAGTACACAGCCGCAGTGGTCTCAAAAGTAGCCGGTCACCGGCGGCAAATCGCCGGCTATGGCTTGTTATGCCGCCGGCTATTGTCAGTCGAGTCACAAAATTTAATATTAAATATTTCTGACAGCAAAAAAATGTTGTGAACGTAAATTACATCCACTATTTCATGCATGTCCGTTGCCACGTCAACTGTGTTTACATCCTCGACATGAGTGCAGCCATTACTGCCACCTGTGTTGCCAGATTGGGCGGTTTTAAGTGCATTTTGGCGGGTTTTGAACATATGCTGTAAAACATCAGCAGTATCTGGCAACATATTTTTTTTTTTACTTAATACAAGAAATTAATGGATGCCAACGTTTTTGCCAAAATGGTATTTTATTTTCCATCGTTTAGGCAGCTTCAGCATCATACTGTGAGATTCTGTTCAAATTGTTTTTTTTCTTCTATGAAGCCGGAGCCATTTATTTTATTAGTTTATAATTGTTTAATTTAGTCTTCAGGAGAGACTGCCTGCACACAGTACTAGTATTAATAGTTTTTTTTTCTTACATGAAAGCTGAGGCATTTATATTATATTTTAAGGTAACTTCATGTTGTGCTGTGAGGAACTTTTGAACCAACAGGAGCATTTGGATAAGTAAAGCCTATTTTTCTGCATTTTTGTAGTCCCGGTAATCTTTTATACTGGTAAAGTTGTTTATAGGACCATTTCTCAGTGTCTGTTTTTTAATCAATAGTTTTTCAGTAATAACTTAATATTTAACATATCACTCAATTTTAAACAACCCCCGTGCCTCCCCCATGGCTTGTCCCCATAGTCTCCAAAATTTCTGTGGGAAACACTGGCGTGCGTAACAACGCTAATCAAGCTTAAGCTAGACGACCCGCCTCAAATACCTGTCCCGGGTAAATGTTATCCCAATTTTAGATGACCTGTTCCAAACCATCCCGCCCCATGAAAAATTCGTACTTGCATCTATCTATCTATCTATCTATCTATCTATCTATCTCTGCACGCTTTGCGTGCATTATGTCTGCCGCTGGCAGACATTTTACCATTTTGCACCCTGCTGTAAATTATTTGTACCCTGCTATTCTCCCAAACCTTGAAGCCCCTGCAGCCGCCATCTTGTCGGTAAAAAACACCGCTGAATACTGCTGCACTCGTGTACAAAATGGATAAATTTCAACCGACAGACTACACGGCTCATTTTTCTAATGAACAGATAACTAGATACATGTCTAAAATAAACGACCTATAGATTAGTGACCCTTATCGATTACCGGACGTAGTTTTCACGACCATGTCAGTGGATATGGAACTGCCAGAGGTGGAATACCCAGACGTGTATAATTACCTCATTAACTTTCCCTCGCTGTTCAGTGGCGATAGTACAGCAGATAACTGTAAAAATCGTTCAGATGGTGAAACAAGCATGAAATTCGGCACAGATTGTCTCCAGGACCTGCTCTTTTCAAAAAAGGCATTTGCCACATGAAAATCCAAGATGGCGACCATTTTTCAAGATGGCCGACATCTGTGGTTGAAAGTGATTGGATGAGGTTACATAATGGACAAAGTATGCAGAATTTTTGAGCTCAACTCCATGGATTTGGGTGACAAGTTGCTGCATACAGGTAATTTTAGTTACAGAAAGTGTTGCTTGGGAAATATCCAAGATGGCGTCCAAAATGGCGACCACAAATGGTAAAAAAAACTTAATACCTCAGCAACTAATTCAGATACAGACACGATTTTTTTGATCCAATGATGTGTTTTAATCAAGGAAGTTTCTTAATACATGTTATTCAAGCCAAACTGGCCATGACATGGGTCAAGACAGCATCGAAGTTGGCCACCAAAAATACCATAGGGTAAAATATTTTGGTCATACAAACAGTAACCATAGGAAAGATATCATGTATACCTGGATTCAAGACACTGAACATGGGCATGTTACTGTGATTTTTTTTGTTTATATATTATATAGCCAAAACAATTATACCATAATATTTAAAAAATACAAAAATAAAAAGATTTAGACTTCACACTTGCAACTGCACAAAGCTGTGCAGGCAAGACCCAGCTTGTAGCATTTGCACCTGCCACGACAGCCTGCTTTGCAGCCACACTTGGTTAGCTGTTGGCAACTCTTGGCTATGGGAGAGTTGGCTGTCCAGAAAACCTGCCATGCTTCACCTGACTTCTGCCATCCCCAGTCAGCAGGACTCTGGTTCTGGCTGACATTGGGTTGCTTGGCCCCACACACAACCAGCCTGGTAAGCAGCACACTTTACATGTTGAAGCAGAGCTGCTTTGGTTGGTGGAATTGCCTCATAGGGCCTTTGTTTCCTTGCAAACATGTCAAACCTGGCCTCATCCACAGTGGCAGCAGTGCTGGACCTATCATACATGAGTATGACAAACTTCTCCAGGATCTGCAGGCCACCCTCTTCTACTGTGAGAGGGTACTGACTCAGTTTGGAGAATACAGGGGAGGCCTCAGGACAGATGTCCCACGTTTGCCAAGCCGTCTTCTTGCCCTTGTTCCTGAAGGCTGAGACAGTGTCACAGCCTGTGAAGGCATGAAAGAACAAGATGCCAGAGATCTTTTCCTGGTTCATATGTTTACACACGTCATGGATGCTGATCCATCACAAGCTCTGGCCTTGGCCAAATGCCACCCAAAGGTACTCCAACCCCAGACTCTGAAGTATGTGGAAGACACTCCGTGCAATGATGACAATATCCATGTCATTTGCCTTGATCACAATGGCTTTGCTCCCATGTTCCACAGCATACTTCGCATGCACAAGGATGCGGCTGTCAGCTTCCTCATGAGTGCACTTGTCCAGCTCCTGAAGGCCAGTCTCATGGGTGCTGAGGACAGCAGATCCTTTTGTCACAATAACCAGGTTTGCTGCAGATATCTGGGCAACCTTGTCTGCCAGGAATTGGAACAACTCAGTTTTGTTGTCATTGTGTCTGAGGAAATTGTGCCAGTTGGATGGAATGGTGTTCTTGTCTGTCACCTTGCACCTCCCTCCCTGGCCACGCTGGATCCTGGTCTCAGCTTTGAGACTTGATGTGGTGTATACATCAAAGACAAGATGTGTGGCAGTGTGTTTGCTACTGTAGGACTATCACTGGCAGGAAGTCCAATAGTGCATAGCCCTCAAAGGTTTTCCCTCTCTTTGGTGGCAATGTATGGACTAGAGCAGACCCATCTAATACTATAGGATTAGTAAAGCTAGATCAGCAGACACCGAACCCCATGCTGAGTTACACAGCAGTGACTGTCACCAGTGTGCCCTGGTTGTGTGCAGACATTCACTCTTTAAAATTCTGATTTTCCCCCACCATTCTTTATTGATTTTTTTCTATTATCTTATTGTCACTAAGATGTGTGTTATGGGATATGAAATCATGCAAGCCAAGATCCACTCCCTAATTTTTTTTTTGCTTGATTTGGCTTTATTTGTCAAAGAAATATCATTGTTTTCATTGTGCGGCAGCCATTTTGGCTACCATATTTGATGTTATATTACACTGTGATGGTAACAGAAAATATTATGTTTCACAAAATGAGCTTATAAGGGCAAAAAAATACTAAAAGAGCAAATACATGGAAATATATTACCCGAAGAACCTAAATTTGTCACTCACCAGCGGCCATCTTGAAAAATGGCCGCCATTTTGAATTTTTTGTGTGGCCAATGCCCTTTTTAGAAAGACAGGACTCTGAAGAGTATCTGTGCCAAATTTGATGTTTGTTTCACCATCTGAATGATTTTAATGAAATATGCAGTTATCCGCTGCACTATGAAGCACTGCGTGCTTATAAATCTCTGGACAGTTATCTTTACAGAAATTCAGGATTTGTCAGCCGCCCTCAGATGTGGCATCTTGTGAACAAGAAAATAATCCTCATTGGATGGGTAAGTCACTTAAGTATTACTAGTACTGATACTAGATATATCAGTAGTATCTAGTATAGCACTGACCAGCCGATTATAGAATAGAATAAGGTAATTCCAGCTGTAATTCCAAATCGTCCGTCTTGTTTACCATGGATCTGGCGTTGGAGAGATAGAGGCTTGGCAGTGGAGATTTGAGTGGCTGTTTTCTGAGCTTAGTCAACAGGCCGGCTCTGCAGCCTTGCTTTTGCTTCCTCTCCCGACACCGCCTCCTTCGCCTGCCAGACCCGATAACAATCCATGGAGACCCCGCTGGTCTCGCTATCTCGTCCGGAATGTTGTGCATGCGATGGAAATCGCTACAAACCGTCATTTTCTGCTGGAAACCAATGTCCAGTAAGTCCATACGGTTGTAGTGGATATTGAAGTCCGGTACAGACAAACAACACGCAAAAATACACACAAAACACAGAAAAAACGTGCACAGGTAGGGAGAGCTTGTAGCCGCAGCCGTTGTAGTAGAATTGTTTTCTTGGGTGACTGTACATTTTTATCAAACTCTGAAATTGTAAACCTAATGTCGAAATGGAGATATCCATTTGATAGAGGGGTCCAAGGTGAATATTAAAAAAATCTTTGTTTAAAATATTTTGTATTTCATGCAGAGTTTCGGAAGGAAAAGTCAGCGTTATGGATGTGACTAAATTCCGTTATGGATGTGACGCGTCTGAAATAGACATGGCATATGTTTAGAAAATCAGCAATTTAACCACCATAACCCTTTGAAAAACTCTCTAAATATCAGCTAAAACTATCAAAGTTCTTAAATAATATTTAGGATGGCTATTGTTTTGCTGTTTTGTGGATTTTAGCATACATTTCTGTGGCTTGTGGCAATAATATAGAATTGTACATGATCAAAGTTGATTTTAGCTTGGGGTTTACATTATAAGAAAGAAAGACTGACCGTGACATATTAGGTTGGTTACAAATTGGTTCAACTTATTCACATCCGTAAAATACAGGCCTAGGTGATATCTCTGGGAGTGGTTTTGATGTATTACATGTTGCTTTATTTTTGCATGGTGAGGTTGACATTTACATGGAATTGCCCACATCGTAGGGTTTTCCAGAAGAAAAGGTAGAAGCAGAAGTAGAACCAGAAGTAGAAGGCAGAAATATGGCGTTTGACCGACAAGATGGCGTCTGTTACAATCTGGATCGGCTGTGACATCACATGCAAGATCTCTATACAGGGAATTACCATATAGAGGACTTCATAGTGAGCTCATTGGTAAAATGAAAAGGGGGGGGGGGGGGGGGAGAACCCCACACACCCACTTTCAAACACTACTCCGCTACGCTGTTATTTATGTCATTAGTGTCACACAAAATGTGCCAGATCAGTCAGCTGGTGGGTTTTCAAAATAATAAAATACACGTTTATTTTTTTCGCGGTCCAGTTTCCATCAAATATTGCGCTCTGATTTGCTGGTGAGCAGGTCCGTATCCTATGGTACGGACCCTAGTTATGGACCTCTGCCAACTCACTCGTTCACAACAAACATAGTAGCAATTTTTGTCAACACTTATTTTCGCATTTCTCAGGAGAATAGCATTAATTTTACACCATGGATAGCAATAACGAGTGTTCACAGCGAAAGCAAGTTTTCCTACCCTGAAGAAAAAAAATAATAATTGCAGGAGAAAGCTAAAAACCTGTAACTGTTGCCAACACTGAGCAAAAACATGGCTGAATCCTGAATGACTCAATTTTGTATAAATAGGCGACTACACAGGCAGCAAAATGTAGTTTTTTTTCCCCCTGCCACGGAAGTGCACTTGTATACCGAGGAGGAAGCAATTTGCATTACAGCCGTGAATGAGGATTCAAAATGGTGGCTCGGTTCTCCCTTTTGGGCGCTCTCGTTTTCTGTTAAAGAAAAAATTATTTACCAGCTTAAGGTCAGTCCGTATGGTGAAATACTGTGACCTCGTCCCTCTACTTTCAAGACCTCGGTCACGGTATTTCACAATACGGACCTCCCAGCTGGTAAATTACATATGTATTTTTGTGATAAACATTATACTGAGCGTATTTCCCATATTAATAAATACAAAAAGTACTTTGTGTCTGCTACATCTTTCAGTTCTTTTAAATCAGGACTGAATACTTTGCCACTGCTTTTTATTAAATCAAATTTAAGGCTTTTGATTAATTCCTCACTCTGCATTAACTTGTATGTCACTTTTTTTTTTTTTTAAATTGTACTTGAATGTTTGTTTATAATGTATTTCTTCCTCAGCCTTGGGCTGAGGTGCCCTTGAGCGAGGCACCTAACTCCCAAATGCTCCCGGGACGCTGTTAGCATGGCTGCCCACTGCTCGGTGTGTGTTCACTGCTTCAGATGCATTAAATGCAGAGAGGAATTTCACAAATGTGTGATGAATAAAGTTGTGCTCTCTTTCTTTCCTCCATCCATCCAACCCAACACGATGGCATATATTGCTTGGTTAGTGACCATCAGCTGTACACTACTTTTCACGATGCATTGTGGGATACCCTGAGTGCACTATATAGTGTGCAATAATTCTCACTACACATTCGGACAGCACTACAAAATGGCGACCTCACTATACAGTCCACTATAGAGTGAGTGATTTTGGATACAGGGATTGTGGGCCATCAGGTTAATTATGCAATTGTGCACAGATTGATTATTACAATAAAGCAATGCAATATATTTTTTTAAAAATGGTAGTGATTGTTATGGTTTAATACAGGCAGTTTCTACATGCTTGTGGGCGTCATTTTGAAAAACACGCTCCATCAATAAATACAAGCCACAAACCGCCTACAATTTATACAGAGAGTTAACCAAAACCCGCCTTACAAAAATAGCATAATTGATGCAATTATTGTTGTTAACTTTCAGCCATCATGGCGTTTGAGTCACATGAATGAGCCCGAACTGTGCTGCGTGGCCGCTCACTCAAGCTTCTCAGCTTCTCCACAGTCGACGGCAGGAAACCGCGCTTCCGGTGCGCATGCGCGCAAACAAAGATGCACAAAATGGGCAAAATATTCGAATTACTGAGTAGTTCACGGATTTCCCTCCTGCTGAATCCATTCGATACGAAACTGGTCAAAAGTACATATCTGTGGCCTATAAAACGTTATTAGGAGCGTTCCTGTGGTTATCCAAAAAGTCACCAGGAGAGGAGAGAAGAGGAGAGGAGGCGTGGCGTTTCTTTCTCCCTCTCTCTCTCTAGGCGGAGTGGACTGAACCAACTGAGCCGAGCTGGGTTACGCGACTCCTTACAAAACAGCGAACGCTACTGAAATAATAAGTTGAAAGCCACAAAGCGCAAAACTTTTTTTTTTTTTACTTAAACGAAGTAAACAGTCATAACGTTGATGCTAAATTAATAAGCGGGAATCTCCAAGCGACCCCTTCACACAAAATTATAATAAACCAGGCCGAGCGAGCAGCTCAGCATGAAAGACAAGCGCGAGCACAACATCCCTCGTTCTCCATGTTGCTCTGCAGCTCACAAGCACGCGCTACAAAACCCGTGCAGATAGTTCAGTTTCAGCGCCAGCAGACTGATTTACACCATTGCATAAGCAGTTATTTACCACTAGAAATCATGCTAGTTGCCGCTCGTTAAGTGTATTTCAAATCCTTGCAAGTATACGCGGCTGAAGATATGATTCAGTCTAACAGTTAGCAAACGTTAGTTAAAATATGGCGACAAAACAACGTGACTTACCTTTGGATGAATAAAATAACGGCGCAGAAACGCCCCCCAAATGAGTGCTAATTTATGAAAAAAAAATTTAAAAGCACCTCAGTGCGTTTGAAACACCTATAAGAAAAGGGTTTTGCAGAAATAGACTCGTTACTCGGTCAGACAAAAGATTTTATGACCCGCCAATTCCGACCGAGACTGATGACGTATGAAAGTGGAATTATGGGAGTTGAAGTTTTAAGAGGGAGAGAGGCAGGCTCTCGCGCGTTCTCTGCGGCCTTGTCCCGAATGGCGCCCTAAGCCCTCCTCCAAGTCCGCACTTGAGTGACGTAATTGAGGCGCGGCCTACTTTGAGCTGCATTTAAAACGGGTGATTTTTATTTTTAGAAGCATTTTTGTTATATTTCTTAAAATTGGTCATTATTATTATCCCAACAGCAATGAATAACTCTAATGCTCTGACAATAAAAAGAAAAGAAAAAAAAACGATGTCCGAATGAAATGATTGGATGATCGACCTGTCTATCTACTGACCAACAGTCACGTGGAGAGAGGGGGGCGTCACCAGGGGGAGGGCAAAATGTTGTCACGTGACTCACGCGGACTTGCAGGTGTGTAATTCTCATCTCATCTCATTATCTCTAGCCGCTTTATCCTGTTCTACAGGGTCGCAGGCAAGCTGGAGCCTATCCCAGCTGACTATGGGCGAAAGGCAGGGTACACCCTGGACGCATAAATACGGAGACAGAACTGCGAGAGGGGCGGCACGGTGGTGTAGTGGTTAGCGCTGTCGCCTCACAGCAAGAAGGTCCGGGTTCGAGCCCCGTGGCTGGCGAGGGCCTTTCTGTGCGGAGTTTGCATGTTCTCCCCGTGTCCGCGTGGGTTTCCTCCGGGTGCTCCGGTTTCCCCCACAGTCCAAAGACATGCAGGTTAGGTTAACTGGTGACTCTAAATTGACCGTAGGTGTGAATGTGAGTGTGAATGGTTGTCTGTGTCTATGTGTCAGCCCTGTGATGACCTGGCGACTTGTCCAGGGTGTACCCCGCCTTTCGCCCGTAGTCAGCTGGGATAGGCTCCAGCTTGCCTGCGACCCTGTAGAAGGATAAACGGCTAGAGATAATGAGATGAGATGAGAACTGCGAGATTTGGGAGTTAGTAGTCAATAAATGCATCACAGCTGCTTCTTCTTCAGTATATATATTGTAAAAGAAGAAGAAGAACAGCTTTATTTATCACACGCTTGTGAAATTCCTCTCTGCATTTAACCCATCTGAAGCAGTGAACACACACATGAGCAATGAGCACACACACATACCCAGAGCAGTAGGCAGCCATGCTAACAGCACCCGGGGAGCAGTTGGGAGTTAGGTGCCTCCATAGACATATAAACATAGACGCCGCATTCTGCGTAGAATCATACGGCATCCTCGCCGCCAGTGTTGCCAGATATTGCTAACGTTTTCCACCCCAAAACATGTTCAAAACCAGCCAAAAAGCACCTAAACCTGCCCAATTTGGCAACACTGCTCGCCGCCATATTGGATGTGGCAAAGTGGAGATTCTTCAACCGTCTCGCGTCTAGACAGTAACCGAGAATAAAGATGCCTCATTCATGTGCTGGTTTAACTGTACCAACAGGTTTACCATCCAAACGAGATCACATGGGATTACCTTTCACAGGTGAGACTGGAAAAATACTTTTCATTGTATTTGGTCATTATAACGTAATTTTACGAACAGATTTTTCTGGCTTTGTGGCTAATATGAAGGATTTTGACAGAACAGCTCAGACAGTCAGGATCTTACGTCTGTTACGTGAACTTATGTTACGTGAAGTAGCTCCAGTAATAGCGGAACCTCTGAGGATAATATTCACAGAAAGTATGTGCAAGGGGGAGGTACCAGAGGATTGGACACGAGCAAATGTCTCACCCATATATAAGAAGGGGAAGAAGACCCAACCAAGCAACTACAGACCTGTCAGTTTGACCTCGCAGATATCCAAGATTATGGAATCTATAATAAGGGATGCCATAGTCACACACTTAGAGACCCATAAACTCATCTACTCATCACAACACGGGTTCGTGTGTGGTAGATCGTGCCTCACAAATCTACTACTGTACTTGGATAAAGTAACATACTATGCAGACAAGGGAATTCCAGTAGATGCAATATACTTAGACTTTAGTAAGGCCTTTGACAGAGTGCCCCACAAGAGACTGGCTTTAAAGTTGGAATCTCACGGCATAACAGGGCAAGTGAAGCAGTGGATATCATCATGGCTATCTGGACGATTGCAGAGAGTAGTGCTGAATGGTTCTTACTCAAGGTGGATGCCAGTGAGGAGTGGAGTACCACAGGGTTCAGTACTAGGACCAGTTCTTTTTGTTATATACATTAATGACCTTGATATAGGAATCTGTAGTGAACTCTTGAAGTTTGCAGACGATACTAAGATATTCAAGTACATTGCAACATACTGTGATACTGAAAAACTACAGGCGGACCTGAGGAAGTTATTCCAGTGGAGTAAGGAGTGGATGATGCTATTTAACGCTGATAAGTGTAAATGTGTGCATTATGGTTACAACAACCCACAATATGACTACTTTATGGGAGATGAACCAACTGGAACTTCTCACGAAGAGAAGGATTTAGGTGTTTTCATCAACGACAAACTGGATGTAGCTTCCCACTGCGCCAGAGCAGCAAAGAAAGCCAACTCCATCTTGGGTATGATAGCAAGGTCTATCAAGTACAAAACCAAAGCTACGGTGATAACTTTGTACAAAACACTTGTAAGGCCCCACCTGGACTATGTGATTCAAGCATGGCGTCCATGGCAGCAGAAAGATGTCAACCTTCTGGAGAGTGTACAGCGTAGAGCCACCCGAATGATCCCTGGAATTGGACATTTAGACTATCCGTCTAGACTTAAGGCAGTAAATCTTACTACACTGGAGACAAGGCGAGCACGGGCGGACCTTCTAGAGGTGTTTAAAATGTTTAAAGGAATGGAATGCATAGATCCCAAAGAAATATTTACTATCGAACACAGTAGGACAACAAGAGGCCATCCCTATAAAATAGCTAAGTTGCATCCCAGACTGGATGTAAGGAAATACTTTTTTGCCAGAAGAATTGTCAATGATTGGAACAGACTTCCTACAGAAGCAGTGATGTCAGAAGATATCAACCAGTTCAAGGGGCATCTGGACAGGTTCCTTAAGCACCGAGTGGGGGATTATACGAGTCAGAAGATGACTCTCTTCCCCGTCATCTCCTCAACTACATCGTCGTAAGATGTAGAAGAGGAGGATCAAGGTAAATCAAGGTAAATCAGAGAGGGAGCTGTTCCTTCAGTCTTCAGTTTCCCAGCTCATCTCCACCGGGTAGGTGTATAGTTATAAGCAGTGAGAATTAGATAATCCAGTGCCACACTATGATGAACGTTTTTGAACGTATGATGAATGTTTTTAACCTTTCTGAATGTGAAGGAATCAGTGATGTATTTTGTTTTGGTATGACGTTAGAACCTGGCCGAACTCAGTTTGGCGGTCATTCAGCTCACTTTATTCAACGAGAGTAGGTCTGTGTGGTGACTCAATAAATAAAACAGTACATTTTTATTTTCATTCACTATTTCCAGTTTTTCCACTATTTCCATCATTTATCATATTCAGTCTTGTAGGTTGGTTATTGTGGCCTCAGGTTTTGGTAGCTTGCTACAGTATGCTGACTGATTAGCTTACCTGAGCTATCTATCGCGTATCTGTCGCTAGTTTGCAGTGTACAGGGTATTTCGCACACTATTTATAACCATCACATTAAAAGTTATATATGTTGTTTTGATGCCTGTTTGTTTCCCAAATATATAGGGAGTGCAGAATTATTAGGCAAGTTGTATTTTTGAGGATTAGTTTTATTATTGAAAAACAACTATGTTCTTGATGAACCCAAAAGACTCATAAATATCAAAGCTGAGTATTTTTGGAAGTTGGAGTAGGGCTTTCTTAGTTTTAGCTATCTTAGGAGGATATCTGTGTGTGCAGGTGACTATAACTGTGCATAATTATTAGGCAACTTAACAAAAAACAAACATATACCCATTTCACTCATTTATTTTCACCAGGGAAACCAATATAACAACTCAACATTCACTAATATACATTGCTGGCATTCAAAAACAAACAAAAAAAAACAAATCAGTGACTAATATAGCCGCCTTTCTTTACAAGGACACTCAAAAGCCTGCCATCCATGGATTCGGTCAGTGTTTTGATCTGTTTGCGATCAACATTGCGTGCAGCAGCAACCACAGCCTCCCAGACACTGTTCAGAGATGTGTACTGTTTCCCCTCCTTGTAGATCTCACATTTGATGAGGGACCACAGGTTTTCTATGGGGTTCAGATCGGGTGAACAAGGAGGCCACGTCATTAATCTTTCTTCCTTTAGACCCTTTCTGGCCAGCCATGCTGTGGAGTACTTGGATGCGTGTGATGGAGCATTGTCCTGCAAGAAAATCATGTTTTTCTTGAAGGATGCTGACTTCTTCCTGTACCACTGCTTGAAGAAGGTGTCTTCCAAAAACTGACAATAGGACTGGGAGTTGAGCTTGACGCCATCCTCAACCCGAAAAGGTCCCACAAGCTCATCTTTGATGATACCAGCCCATACCAGTACCCCACCTCCACCTTGCTGGCGTCTGAGTCGGACTGGAGCTCTCTGCCCTTTGCTGATCCAGCCACGAGCCCATCCATCTGGCCCATCAAGACTCACTCTCATTTCATCTGTCCATAAGACCTTAGAAAAATCAGTCTTGTGATACTTCTTGGCCCAGTCTTGACGTTTCATCTTGTGTGTCTTGTTCAGTGGTGGTCATTTTTCAGCCTTTGTTACCTTGGCCGTGTCCCTGAGTATTGCACACCTTGTGCTTTTTGACACTCCAGTGATGTTGCAGCTCTGAAATATGGCAAAACTGGTGGCGAGTGGCATCTTGGCAGCTTCACGTTTGACTTTCCTCAGTTCACGGGCAGTTAGTTTGCGCCTTTTTTTTTCAACGCGCTTCTTGCGACCCTGTTGACTATTTTGAATGAAGCGCTTGATTGTTCGATGGTCACGCTTCAAAAGCTGGGCAATTTTAAGAGTGCTCCATCCCTTTGCAATATATGTCACTATTTTTGACTTTTCTGAGTCCGTCAAATCCCTCTTCTGACCCATTTTGCCAAAGGAAAGGAAGTTGCCTAATAATTTTGCACACCTGATATAGGGTGTTGATGTCATTAGACCACACCCCTTTTCATTACAGAGATGCACATCACCTGGTATGCTTAATTGGTAGGAGGCTTTCAAGCCTATGCAGCTTGGAGTAGGCCAACATGCATAGAGAGGGTAATGTGGTCAACATACTCATTTGCCTAATAATTCTGCACTCCCTGTATACGTGTGTGTCTTAATGGGTGAATAAAAGGCATCGAGTTAAATATTATTGTAGAAAGGGGCTTTATGAAGTTCAGTCCATTTACTTGCATTGGTTTACGGTGAAGATTTGCCACATCCAATATGGCGGACAACGGGGCCACCAGCTCAATGCGGCATCTATGTTTATATGTCTATGAGGTGCCTCGCTCAAGGGCACCTCAGCCCAAGGCCATCCCATATTAACCTAACCGCACGTCTTTAGACTGTGGGGGAAACTGGAGCACCCGGAGGAAACCCATGCAGACACGGGGAGAACATGCAAACTCTGCACAGAAAGGCCCTCACCAGCCTCGGACCCAGGACCTTCTTGCTGTGAGGCGACCGTGCTAACCACTTACACATATCCATCCTAATATTATATATACTCGAGGTTTAGTGACTCGACTACAACACTGATTTTATATCATCGAGTCAAGTTTATTTGTATAGTGCTTTTAACAATAAACATTGTCGCAAAGCAGCTTTACAGAATTTGAGTGACTTAAAACATGAGCTAATTTTATCCCTAATCTATCCCTAATGAGCAAGCCTGTGGCGACGGTGGCAAGGAAAAACTCCCTCAGACGACATGAGGAAGAAACCTCGAGAGAAACCAGACTCAAAAAGGGAACCCATCCTCATTTGGGCAACAAATATATATCAGTGTTGTAGTCAAGTCACTAAACCTTGAGTCAGAGTCCAGTCTTGAGTCCCCAGTGTTCAAGTCTGAGTCAAGTCCAAGTCATTAAAGAAAATTTCGAGTCAAGTCTGAGGCTACATCCACACGACAATGGCAACGAGATGTTATTAAAAAAATATCGCATCCACATGGGCAACGGATCAGTGAAATATCAGGTACATATGGCAACGCAACGCTTGCTGAAAACGATGCAATACATATGCCACACCTCTAGGGGCGCTGTAAGACAGTCCCTTCGGAGACACCAGAACAATAGAAGAAGTAAGGACGCATGCGCATAAACTATTATGCGCGAGACTTCATATTAGCCACAAAGTCAGAAAAATCTGTTCGTAAAATTACATTATAATGACCAAATACAATGAAAAGTATTTTTCCAGTCTCACCTGTGAAAGGTAATCCCATGTGATCTCGTTTGGACGGCAAACCTGTTGGTACAGTTAAACGCAGCACATGAATGAGGCATCTTTATTCTCCGCTTTGACCCATCCAATATGGCGGCGAGGATGACGTATGATTCTACGCGGAAGGCGGTGTCTTTTAATGGTCCGGAATAAATTGAATGCTACACGTTGATGGATTAATTTGTTCTTCTACGCCCTTTTTGAGGAATGTATTGTAGGACTTAAACCAACATCTGAAGAAGTGAGATCGCTCCTTTTTTTCCCTATTTTTGCTGGCGGGATTGACTCTCTCTCTCTCTCTCTCTCACTTTGCACCATTACACAATAAATATTCACAGTGAAAATATTTTGTAAGCGCGTTTCATGAACCAAGTTATATGATTTGTTGACAACTCGCATCGAGTTCGTTACACTTCTACCTGGCGTGAAGCACATGTGGTTGTGACATCATAAACAAATCTGTTCTACTCATCCAGACGACTTCGCAACGGCGCCGTTGCCAGATCTTTCCACTCTGGAACCTGTTCTCAAAAGATTTCGTTTTGGGGCACCCAAAACGCCGGTGCCGTGTGGACGCCAGGTCGAAATGATAAACAATTTTATCGGATTCACCTGAATCCGTTGCCGTGTGGACAGGGCCTGAGAACAAGGCCGAATCCCATTTCACCCCTTGGACCAACCCCTTGGCCCTTCCCCTCCATTTTGCGCATTCACGTGAAGGGGTAGGGGTATCCCAATCCCAGTTAACGCGGAGGGGTAGGGGAAGGGGTAGGGCTTCTGTACCCCTCCAAACGGAGATTTTCCTGGAGCTGACTCCGAACGAAGGGGTTTGAGTGATTTCCCACAATGCCATGCGGATTTCAGCGAGATTTCATGCGGATTTCAGAAAGATGGCGGTTCCCGCGGCGAAAGATTGTCATAAATGTATTTTCTCCATTATTTACGTGTTTTAAGTTGTTATCCAGAGGAAACACGCCGCTTGATTCGCTTTCGAGCTGAGAATGAGCAGCGATTTCTGAAATCCAAGCTGCTGCTAAAAAGCTTTGGGAGTGAGTATTGTTTTCGGTTGCTTGACTGCGTATGTTTTGTTCTGTTATTCTCGCTTTTATTGTTTACATGAGTGTTCTGACACCTCATTCTGTCGGATGTGGTGCACGAAGCGCCAAAGATATCCCATTCAGTGGTGTTAGTTAACAAATCACACCCTGCCAGCAGAGATTTCTGCCTCTGGCTCTGACTGTAGCGGCTGGTCGCAGCCAATGACGCATTTGGTCGCGTTTTGCTAACGTAAACGCTGACGGAGGTACGCGATGACGTATGCGATCGTTGAAGGGCTATCCCAATACGTAAGGGTTGAATTTCAAGCCCTATCCCTTGTAGCTCAGTTTCAAGGGGAAGGGCCAAGGGGAAGGGGGAGGGGAAGGGGGAGGGGTAGGGGTAGAAATTAGAATTGGGATTGGGCCCAAGACTTCAACTGCATCATTTGACAGTGCCTGTTGCTGCCTTTATGTGAAACCATCTGTTACTGTGTTGGACTAACATTACTGCTCGGCTGCCCCATTTTAGTTAATAGGCTACAGTTAAAAAGCTTGTTCATCGCTCAGCCAGCCCCGCCCACTATCAACAGGGCAAATAACATGAGAGAGGGTTAACACTAGCTAGTTCATCGTTCAGCAAGTCCCGCTATCTACAGAGCAATGAACATAGTGTGTCACTTCTTTCTCTGGTTGGAGTTTTGCCAAATGACAATCGAAGTTCGAGGTTGTCCCCGTCATCTCCTCGATAGTTCTTCTACATATGGAACACATCGCAGTGCATTTTTTTCCCACTGCATGAGAAGTCTGTATAAGCAAAGCAGACAATCCTAGGGGCTTCTCTCCAGGCATTCTAACACCATTAACGTTAGTTTGTTCCTGAAAATGACGTAGGAACAGGTGAATGTGCATTCTCTTGCAAGAAATTGGTATAAAAATTAATGTAGATATAAATATCTTATGCCCAATTATTATGGCATATTACAAAAAATAAATAAAAAATCAGAGTCCTCGTCTCCAATTTACGAGTCCGAATGCAGTTAATACACAAGTCCAAGTCTGAGTCAAGTCACAAGTCCTTAAAATTAGGGCACGAGTAGGACTCAAATCTGAGTCCTGGACACACAGGCAGTGCGCATTCATGTGTTTTGGAGGAGTGGCTTTCGAGAGAGGGCTGAAGGGAAAGGTGTGAGATTTTTTTTGGTTGGATACTTTCAAAGTCTAGCTTACTCTTGCTGGTTTCTCCAAAAGTACCTACCCTAGCTTTCAATATTAAATGGAGATATGGAGATAATGATTGCAATATAACAACCGGTAAACCTTTAATCTTCATGTTTCATTGAGAGACAAACGAAATACATGATCTAATCCACTCATCAAAAACAAACTGTATAAATCAAACTGACAACGGTGAATGATGTACTGTGGGGAAATCAGATGCATCAACTCTTGAACCTATCGGACTGGTCCTGACAAATAATTGGAAGAGGATTTGGGATAACAGACTGCTACGATTCAGGTGTTGCCAAGGGTGCGATAAACACGCATGGAGGGCATTCACAAGCACCATTCTGAAACCTAAAATATGAAATAGGACACATTCTCATGGACCTGCAAGTGAGCCATTTGGGACAGGGTTGACTGATAACCAGAGGTGTACAGTAACCAAGTACATTTGCTTGAGGACTCTACTTAAGTACACTTTTTGAGTATCTTGAGTATTATTTTTTTGGAAACTTACGACTTTAACTTCACTACATTTAAAAGACAAATATCATACTTTTCACTCCACTACATTTCTATCAAGGTCCTCATTACTCGTTACTATGAAGCAGCTTTGAAAGTGGATGGTTTTTTTTCCCTTTTTTTTTTCTAAAATGTGATTGGTTTTTTCACAGGTGACACTGAGACAGTCTATCAGTAATCACTAGGGTCACATCACATCCATAGACTGTATAAAATCAAGTTCAATTTCTCAGCAGTGTTATTTGAACACGATCAGTTAATGGCAGAATGGAAGGAGGCGGTTCTTTTAGGGAATGCATGCACTCATGGCCATACCTAGAACCCATGTTTCAGTTTTCTGAAAAGAATAGAGTTGTTTCATTTTAAATGTTTGCTTTGTTTGTCGAAAACGAACCACATCATAGCCTACAAAAACTTGCCGTCCAACCTGCGGAAGCATATTGAGGTCTGTAAATGTTTTATTCCAAGAGAAAGCTTGCAACAAAGTTGTCTGTGCTTTTAGAGCTAGTGATAATGTTGCAATAGCTGTGCAGTCTGGTTAGTCAAATGATTTTCTGTGGATTTGCCCATCAAGTTGCCATTGTCTTGTCCACGGCTAATGTTTACACACAGCTAGTTAACTTGTACACTGTTAGTTAGCATGTAAAAATGGAGTTACGCTAACATGAATAATGTTAACTTATCTGAAGTCCTTTCAGAAATATGTTTCAGCATAATCTTGCCAAATAAACAGAATGTAGAAATCTTTCTTTTCTAGTAGCGTTAGTTACCCAATATGATTCTGAGTTTGAAAAGAGTTTGTTAGCATGTCACGTGGAGCTTCACTGACTAGCTAGCTTAACGTTAAAGTGCTGATGACACGTTTTTGACATCTTTGACGATGTTTTATAACATAAAAAGTAATTCCCGATGATCCATATATTAATTCACGAAGGCGCCTATTTTAGAAGTTATGATAAAAAACGCGGCTATTTGGGCAAATTTGACAGGGCTGCAGCACCCAGGAGACGAAAGAGGAGGAGGAGCTATATGACGTCAGCGAAAGAACCTTCCTCCTAACTTACCAGTTTGTTGTTGATGCGACAAGTATTCAGTTTGTCATTATTAGTATTATTATTATACATTATTATTATATATATATATATATATATATATATATATATATATATATATATATATATATATATATATATATATTAGTTATTATGCCTTCGCGTTGTATTGCCGGCTTTTGCTCCAAAACCTACAAGGATGGGGTAAGTTTATTCAAGTTTCCCAGAGATCCCGAGCTGCATGCGAAGTGGGTGAAGCAAGTCAGGCGCACTCGTGACAAGTGGGAGCCCTCACCAACATCCGTCCTGTGCTCTGAACACTTCGATTTGGATTGTTTTGACACCCTTCCCAACTTAAAAGAATCTCTTGGGTGTTCAGTTCAGCACAAACGTGTGTTACTACCATCAGCAGTGCCTACACAGTGTTGCCAGATTGGGAGGTT
The DNA here is from genome assembly GCF_027579695.1 of Neoarius graeffei. Classification (NCBI taxonomy): domain Eukaryota; kingdom Metazoa; phylum Chordata; class Actinopteri; order Siluriformes; family Ariidae; genus Neoarius; species Neoarius graeffei. Next base: position 44,837,533 of record NC_083588.1, on the reverse strand, counting down.
TCCCGCCCAGTTGAGCGGTTTCAAGTGCATTTTGGTGGGTTTTGAACATATTTTGGGCTGGAAAACGTCAGCAGTATCTGGCAACAGATACTGCTGACGTTTTCCAGCCCAAAATATGTTCAAAACCCACCAAAATGCACTTGAAACCGCCCTAACTGGGCGGGATTCCTCCCAATCTGGCAACACTGCCAGTATTCCGGAGGAGGTCTACTAGTAGCTATGCCGGATCCAAAGACAGTCCTCCTGTCAGAACATGTGTTGTGAAACGACATAAGATAAAGGTACGTAGAGCTATAGATTCTACATGATAATCATAAATGTAATCATAAAGTCGGCGTGATATCAGTCATGTATTTGCTTGTGAAAGCTTGCGGCTTTCATGTAACTGCCGCCTAGCAATGAGAGGCAAAGGGTAAAGAGGGTAGGCTATCATAGATTCTATTCGGAAGAGATCAACACAATTCTAGACTCCCAGAAGAGGAAGAGCTAGCACTAGAGAGTTCACCGGCGTTTTCATGCACCATTTCCATTGAGTAGAACCAGAGTAGAACAGCCAGTGAACCGCAGCGTGTTCTCCCGCTGACGTCACAACATGGCCGCGAGCCACGGACCCAGTTTTCTTGCGCTGTGCAATTAAAAGTTGGATATTTGCATAACAACAGCTTCTTTTCACGTAATTATAACAGAAATCTAACATGTTTGCCATGTTGTATAGTTTATTTAAGAAATTGCATAGAGTCATGTTCGTGTCATCAGCCCTTTAAACCACCATGATGGCACAGCATGTGTTCATTTTATGAATTCACATTTCTGTCTTTGGTAACAGCATTAGGTTTTGTTAGCGTTGTGGCAATAATACAACAACGCGTTGACAGAAAATGTACTTTTATTACTTAAGTATTTTTAAAAGCAAGTACTTCAGTACTTTAACTGAAGTAAAAATTTGACTGGACAACTTTCACTTGTATCGGAGTAACATTTGACCAGTGGGAACTGTACTTTGACTTAAGTAATGAAGTTAGGTACTTTGTCCACCTCTGCTGATAACAGTGAATGGGTTAGATCAGATAAAGAGGTATGAAATAAGATTTTTTAAAAGAAGGTTATGCAGTGTTTTGTATTAATAATTTATCTTGTCATGAAGCAGCAGTAGGATTACAATTTATGTGAAACAAGCCCAGTACAATATAACCTATCTGCTACATGTAGAATTTTTTTCAGTGTGAACTTGTACCATTTCTGTTTTCACTGGACATCACATTGCAACCCAATATTTCAAATAATTTCCTGTTTGTATCTCTCAGAAAAATTTACAGCAAGTGTTGGTGTGAGTTATAACACTGTGAATTTGTGACTCTCTGCTACATTGGAGGTCTGTCCTCAACAGGAAGAAGGCCGCCTTCAGGAGCAGGGATAGGCAGGCAATGAAAGCAGCACAGCAGGAGGTGAAGCGCTGCGTGAGGGAAGCTAAGGACAGCTACAGGAGAAAGGTGGAGCAGAAGCTGAAGGAGAACAGCATGAGGGAGGTCTGGGAAGGTGTGAAAACCATCACAGGCCACAACACAAAGACCAGAGTCGTTGAGGGGACAGTGGAGAAGGCGAACGAGTTGAATGACTTCTTCAACCGGTTCAACCAGCCCACCCCACCCTCCCCCTCACTGCAGCCATCTCTCCTTCTTCCCTCAACACACCTCCCCCCAGTCATCGCAGCAGCCCCTCCTCCCCATCAAAAAATGATGTCCCTTGGGCCAAGTTTATATTAGACCGTATCTGTCTCGTTTTCTTCGCGGATGCACTGTCCGTTTACATTAAAACGCCTGGAAACGCCGGGAAACGGGAATCTGCCAGGGTCCACGTATTCAATCCAGATCGTGTCTGGTCCGGTGCTGTGTAAACATAGAGAATACGTGGATACGCTGTGCTGAGCTCTAGCTGGCGTCGTCATTGGACAACGTCACTGTGACATCCACCTTCCTGATTCGCTGGCGTTGGTCATGTGACACGACTGCTGAAAAACGGCGCCGACTTCCGCCTTGTATCACCTTTCATTAAAGAGTATAAAAGTATGAAAATACTGCAAATACTGATGCAAATACTGCCCATTGTGTAGTTATGATTGTCTTTAGGCTTGCCATCCTTCCACTTGCAAGTGGTAAGTGACGCGCATACCCGATATGCACTGGGATCACACACACAGCGGCTCAGTCCCGAATCACTGCTCGTGCGCTTCACTCGCGCGCTCTGTGAGCTGCGCAGGGCCGGAGTGCGCACCCTCCAGAGGGCAATCGCTGTTCAGGGCGGAGTGATTTGGAGCGCAGGATGCCTGCGGAGCCGAGCATATCCGTGTATTGGCATTGCTGTGTGCACGCGAATCATGTATTGGCGTTGCTGTGTGCACGCGAATCATTTTAAAAACGTTAATCTGATGATCCGCTGATACGGTCTAATGTAAACCCCACCTTGGAGTGTGTGCGCGCGTGTGTGTGTCTCTATGGTGTCCAGTGACGAACTTGCATCCCACCTAGGGTGTGTTCCCAGCATTCCCAGGGTATATCTGGACTCACCGTGACCCTGAGCAGGACAAATAGTTAGTAAAGATAACTGAATGAACAGTAGCCTAGTTTTAAATAGTGTATTATTATTATTGTTTCTTGCAGTGCACTGCTGCTACGTGACTAGCTCGTAGGAAAATTGCCTTTAAGAGATACTGCAAACATAATGTGTTTTCACACTTGGTCCCTTTCAGTCCTCAAAATAAGCTGAGTGATTAGTCAGCATTTTTTTGTGTGCATGTGAACACTCCAAACAAACTCAGACCCCTTGACGTGGTCTCAGTTTGATTCGCTTCAAGTCCACATTGTGGTTCACTTAACCTATGAATTTTGAACACAAAGTGCTCCATCTTTACTTTGCCTTTTGCCATTGTATTTTAGCCCTTTAGGCTTGCCGTATATAGATCAAATGCTACTGCAGTGGGACGCTCGAAAAAACAAAGGTAAAGGTCTGAGAGTTCCAGAGGAGCTACAGTGGCGCTTGAAAATTTGTGAACCCTTTAGAATTTTCTATCTTTCTGCATAAGTATGACCTAAAACATCAACAGATTTTCACACAAGTCCTACAAGTAGAGAAAGAAAACCCAGTTAAACAAATGAGACAAAATTATTATACTTGGTCATTTATTTATTGAGGAAAATGATCCAAGATTACATATCTGTGAGTGGCAAAAGTATGTGAACCTCTAGGATTAGCAGTTAATTTGAAGGTGAAATTAGAGTCAGGTGTTTTCAATCAATGGGATGACAATCAGGTGTGAGTGGGCACCCTGTTTTATTTAAAGAACAGGGATCTATCAAAGTCTGAGCTTCACAACACATGTTTGTGGAACTGTATCATGGCACGAACAAAGGAGATTTCTGAGGACCTCAGAAAAAGCATTGTTGATGCTCATCAGGCTGGAAAAGGTTACAAAACCATCCCTAAAGAGTTTGGACTCCACCAATCCACAGTCAGACAGATTGTGTACAAATGGATGAAATTCAAGACCATTGTTCCCCTCCCCAGGAGTGCTCGACCAACAAAGATCACTCCAAGAGCAAAGCGTGTAATAGTCAGCAAGGTCACAAAGGACCCCAGGGTAACTTCTAAGCAACTGAAGGCCTCTCTCACATTGGCTAATGTTAATGTTCATGAGTCCACCATCAGGAGAACACTGAACAACAATGGTGTGCATGGCAGGGTTGCAAGGAGAAAGCCACTGCTCTCCAAAAAAAACATTGCTGCTCATCTACAGTTTGCTAAAGATCACATGGGCAAGCCAGAAGGCTATTGGAAAAATGTTTTGTGGACGGATGAGACCAAAATAGAACTTTTTGGTTTAAATGAGAAGCGTTATGTTTGGAGAAAGGAAAACACTGCATTCCAGCATAAGAACTTTATCCCATCTGTGAAACATGGTGGTGGTAGTATCATGGTTTGGGCCTGTTTTGCTGTATCTGGGCCAGGACAGCTTGCCATCATTGATGGAACAATGAATTCTGAATTATACCAGCAAATTCTAAAGGAAAATGTCAGGACATCTGTCCATGAACTGAATCTCAAGAGAAGGTGGGTCATGCAGCAAGACAACGACCCTAAGCACACAAGTCGTTCTACCAAAGAATGGTTAAAGAAGAATAAAGTGAATGTTTTGGAATGGCCAAGTCAAAGTCCTGACCTTAATCCAATGGAAATGTTGTGGAAGGACCTGAAGCGAGCAGTTCATGTGAGGAAACCCACCAACATCCCAGAGTTGAAGCTGTTTTGTATGGAGGAATGGGCTAAAATTCCTCCAAGCCAGTGTGCAGGACTGATCAACAGTTACCGCAAACGTTTAGTTGCAGTTATTGCTGCACAAGGGGGTCACACCAGATACTGAAAGCAAAGGTTCACATACTTTTGCCACTCACAGATATGTAATACTGGATCATTTTCCTCAATAAATAAATGACCAAGTATAATATTTTTGTCTCATTTGTTTAACTGGGTTCTCTTTATCTACTTTTTGGACTTGTGTGAAAATCTGATGTTGTTTTAGGTCATATTTACACAGAAATATAGAAAATTCTAAAGGGTTCACAAACTTTCAAGCACCACTGTATATTGTGAACAGAAAGAGGACTGAGGCCCCATCAGAGCTGAAGTGGACCGGAAAGAAAAATGAGTCCTCTTTCAAATTAAGTCACAATGTGAACACAAAAAGAACTGAGTCTCTTTTCTGTTGGGCCACTATTTGGTTCCGCTTGAAGAGGACTGTATTTGAAAACAGCCTAAGAATACTGAATTTGGTTAATTTCAAAACGACTACATGTGAAAACACAAATGTGTTTTTGAGCTGTTAACTAAATGATATGACTGTACTGTAATGAAACACATCAATGTTGGTGTTAATATTGACGAAAGTACCATTTTTATTTTAAAAAAATCTGCATTTTATGGGTTGAAAATGGCTCAAAATGGCATCTACTGGTTAAAATCCTCCTGAATCTTGCAAGGCCGATGCTGACGTAGAGTCAGTATAAAATTAAATTTGTATAAAATAAAAGAATGTTAATGCCCTCTCATCAGAGGTGGGTGAATAACCTCCCCAGCCCCCTGCCCTTGAGTGAGACTCGGTGAGACTCATCATTCACAGGAGTTTATAATAGTTTATATCTTTACAAAAAAGACTGATTCACAGAAGGGAAAAGAAAGACACTTTTGTGTTACCAGAAAATAGACAAAGACACAATCATAAACCATGTGAACCACTGACTCACTTTCCCCTACAAAAGGCACACAAGGCATTAGAGTCTATAAATTCTGACAAAAGAGAATGACAGGGAGATCTCCGTATATCTGTGAAGAATTTTTAGATGCATTTCTCTCGATTTGTCAGGGATATAAGAGTGCAGCTGGCCTGCTGGAACTCAAGTGCCCAAATTGAAAAAAAAAAAAAACCTAACTGAATATTCAATCAATCAATCTATTACAAACTCAGGGTCCAGATAAAAGATAAGCAATAACATCGAAGAAATTACATACAAAAGCACAATTTAAAAAAAAAAAGATGGTTTAAAAGGCATATCAATCTGTGTCCTACAAAGAGGCAACTGTACCAGTGTCTCCACAGCTGGGATTGGTAACACATGGTCATCATCATCATTGGTTGAGTGAACTCGAATAGACTTGACCTGTCCAATGCCATCCATCACCATTGCTGGGAGGTTGGTTGGTTCGCATCCAGTGTCTGAACAGAGTTGATCAATATACGTTGTCGCAGGATGACCCACATGAAGATGGCCATGTCGGGGGTCCAAAGAAGCAGTTCACTAACAAGTTCTTGTTTAGCTCTGAAGCAATGCCCAGCAAATCACAATCTGTGCCCTCTCAGAGCTCTCAAACACGTGGTACTAAACCTTATATTTGATGAGCTACAAATTATTTCATTTTCAGAATCATTAAGCTAGCAAATAAATCTATACCTAAGGTTTCTTAGAATGTTATGTACAGTATTGGCTCTTACATCCACAAATATTTCACCCACACTACACCATCTCAGTCTCTTAAGTAATGTTCTCATGGCATCATTATAACCTCATTGAAGTCTTGACAAGCTTGCTTTCCTGTATTGTTGAGCTTTAGTAGTTTTTAACCCGTTAGTAGCTTTAATTCATTGAATTTATTCAAATTCTCAATAAACAAAAAAGTAAATTGGCCTATGGATAATAATAACAACCTGAATCAAATATGTTCTGCTGGTGGAAAGTTCAGGAATAAAAAGCTCTCTATCACACTGTACACATTTAAATACTGTACATAATATTTCAATCATTTGTGCCGTCAGGGTCTGAGAATCTATCTATCTATCTATCTATCTATCTATCTATCTATCTATCTATCTATCTATCTATCTATCTATCTATCCTTTGACAGTTAAGGGGATCCCTGGTTGCAAAATATTTACCGTAACAGTTATTCCATGAAATTGAGTTGTATATGAGCTGGTAGCCGACAATGTGCGTAGCACCGAGTTGGTTATAAACCATGTATGATGAGATTGAGTAGAATAACTGTTTTATTCTATCCACATTCACTGGATTTTGAGAAACAGAGCATTTATATTTTTTTTGCGAATTCGATAAATAAAAACTTTATACAAAATGTCCGACAAAACAATTTCCGCTTAGAATGTAAACAAACCGGCGAAATGACAGTAGCCATTTGTGAAAAATGCAATAACAATAATTCTTGATGAAAAATAAGAAATATGTGTTCTTACCATCAAATACTTTTCTTCCATATTTTGTTGCTTTTTTTGGATTTTTTTTGGATTTTCTTCTTCTTTTGTGTTTTTTTAATTGGTGGTTGGCAAACCAACTTAAAGGTGTACAGTATTATTGCCACTGACTGGGCTGGAGTGTAGAACAGGAGGTGGGGGGGGACTATATTCTTTTAGCTATTTCTGTTTCTTTGAAATATTCGATTCATATTTTTGGGGGTTTTGTTTTTGAGTAGAGTTTTTATTTCATGCTCGGTTGGTTCAGCAACAAGCTCCGCCATTTTGTTTTTCTCTACTCATGGTATATGAGCTGATAGCCTAGTAGCCAATCAGAGCATACGATTGCTCATATCCAGTGAATGTGGACAGAATAATTGAAGATATACACAGAGACAAGGGAGTAACTTTGATTCTGACATTGGTGGGGACACAAAAGTGATCCAAGTCAGAGCTTCTGAAAGGTGTTTTTTTTTCCATTAGCAATCATAATTTCATGTCATGCAGATCTTATAGATTAATGAGGGCAGCCGTGACCTAATGGTTAGGGAGTTGGTCTTTGGGTTGCAGGTTCAAATCCCACCCTTACATCTTGAGCAAGGCACCTAACCCAACATTGCTAGAATCTGATGATTTATTACTTTTACACCACACAATTCCTAATTTGTGTTTAAGCAGTCGTTCTGTCTCTTCCACAGAAATACATGAAAATAAGAATTAAAAACTTTAAGCATTTTTAGCATTAAATATTGTTTTTTTTTAAATTCAATATCTGTATTGTTTGACATGGGGGGAGGTGTCTCAAAATTCACTGACTGCCTTATTGAGACACTCATAAATAGGTGCTACTTGGTGGCATTTTCTATTCTGTAATTAAGCTCAAATTTAGTTAAAATGATATTTGGATATATAATTTAGTGATTGCCTATTATAGCATGATTATGATTAACATTAGTATTGCATTTGTAGTATACCCCCCATTTTTTTGTCTTTTTGTTGCCTGTTTCTGTGTTTGTAATGTGTGTTATGATTTTCACTGCAGATGTGCTTGTGACTTCTATGTTCATGCTGCAGTTACCAATATTCGTCTGTAGGTGGCAGTAAAGGACCATGGATTTGTTGTATCTAGCCTAGCCTAGTAGTAGTAGGCTACATCCACATGACAACAGCAACGAGATTTTTTTTTTAAATATCGCGTCCACATGGGCAACGGATCAGTAAAATTTCAGGTTCATATGGTTACACAACACTTGCTGAAAACAATGCAATACACATGCCACACCACTACGTGCGCTGTAAGACGGTCCCATCAGAGACACCAGAACAATAGAAGAAGTAGACGCATGCGCATAAACCCCTTCTTCTGTAGCATTAGCCACATAAAGTTTTGATTATTAATCAGTAGCGTAAAACGAAAGACGTGGAAAGAGGAATGAATGGGGGTAGATGGAAGCCGGTAAGCCAACATTCTGATATCCTCCAGAATTCTTTAATGGTCCGGAATAAATTGAATGCTACACGTTGATGGATTACTTTGTTCTTCTACGCCCTTTTTGAGGAATGTATTGTCGGACTTAAACCAACATCTGAAGAGGTGAGATCGCTCCTTTTTTTTTCTATGTTTGCTGGCGGGATTGTTTTTTTTTTGGAAAGCGCACGGGTGGTGCGTGGTTTGGTTATACTCAGTACTTCCGCAGTGTTTGGACTAAAGACTCTGCCCTAAGGGCTATTCTCTCACTCACTCTCTCTCTCTCTCTCTCTCTCTCACTTTGCACCATTACACAATAAATATTCACAGTGAAAATATTTTGTAAGCGCGTTTCTTGAACCAAGTTATAGGATTTGTTGACAACTTGCATCGAGTTCGTTACACTTCTACCCGGCGTGAAGCACTGACAGTCATGTGGTTGTGACGTCATTGTAAACAAATCCGTTCTACTCATCCAGATGACTTCGCAACGGCGCTGTTGCCAGATCTTTTCACTCTGGAACCCGTTCTCAAAAGATTTCGTTTTGGGGCACCCAAAACGCCGGTGCCGTGTGGACGCCAGGCCGAAACGATAAACAATTTTATCAGATTCACCTGAATCCGTTGCCGTGTGGACAGGGCCTCAGCAGCTGTCACGCTGTTGATTCTGAAATGCAAGTCGCACATCTGCATGGCCATGCAATAGCCTACATCTGACTACTTACATTCTGTAAAACCATTAGGTCTATAAATTTAACATTCATTCATCGAGGATATTATCTAACACCAAGTTACATTGCTCCAGCATTCCTTTTCTCTGCAGCTATGCAGTAGCCTAGCTCTGATGCGTCCTGTCACGTTGCTAAACCTGCCTAAGGAGCCGCAGCATTGCTTTTATGAAGGGTTTCCATACATCAAAAGGATTTTGTTGAGTTTTTAAAGCTCGACGGAAACCCTGCACTTACATTCTTGACTTTGAAGAAGAATGAACGAATGTCTTGTTTCTTGGGAGGGGGGCCGTCATCCATGATACTCAAGTCAGCATGCGAGTCGTAGAGCAAGCATGCATGGACATCGAAGTCCAGTTCAATTTGTAGGCTGACGGAGAGTGGGGGGTGCGTGGGGTAGGTCAGGTGTGTACGTGTGAGATACGGGGGGTTGATGGGTGGGTAGTCACGGCTGCTGTGGGAAGTGTGCTGCTTTTACAGCAGATGGAGTGACAGCTGGGATAGCCAACCATGTAAGTTAGCGAGAAACAGGTAGCTAATCAGAGAATGGTATCTACGTTAGAGGGGGGATTATTAGCAGTGTCATACATTTAACCCTTTGTGTGCCATATAATCATTGCTCAGGTTAGGACATCGGTTTTATTGATCGTGATTACACAGTAGCGGCTGAATATTGGTAGGGACACGCATGGGCGCCGCCAGGGGGGGAAAGGTAGAACAATTCTAGGGGCCCAGCACTGCCATGGGGCCCTTTAAGGGGCTGATAATATGCTTTTAATGATTTTAATAAGACTTTTGAAATAACAACAATGCAATATTCCATCTGGTAAAATGAGCTAATTGAACAAGGTTGTCTATTTCTTGAGTTCTTCAACATATTGTCATTTAACCCTCCCCCTTTTGTGAAATGGTACGGTCCAGTTCTGGTAGAAGCGCGATGCGTTAAATCTGTGTGCTGATCAGTGCAACGCTACTTGCTGCTGTGTCGCGGTGCAGCAGCCAGCCAGCCAGCCAGCAGTGGAGTGCGTACAGTCTATGATCGCTAAATATGAAGAGTGGCTGTCAAAAACGTAAAGAAAGGCAGCTGAAAGCTGAGAGGGACCGGAGAGGCAGGCAACTGGTCACTCAGTTTTTCCCAAAGAAAGGTAGCTAATCGCTCGCGTGTGTTCAAAATATTAGCGAATGGTAAATGAACAGTATGAACGTGGTCAGAATTAGCCACTGACCAGTTTTCATCTAGTCCCTAGTAGGTTAATACATAAAATGTAATAACAAAGTCACAAACTCAAGGTCCACGGGCTATCAAAAGTCAAATAATGACAATAGTGCAATTGTGACGAGGGTGGGCAAAGTTGGGGGGCCCAAAATTCTAATCTTTCATGGGGCCCAAAATTTCTGGCGGCGCCCCTGGGGACACGTCCCTAGCGTCCCTACCCAAAATTACGCCCTAGCACAGAGACAATGGAGCCAGAAGTAAATGGAGATAAAAGGGAGATTATTATTATTATTATTATAATTATTATTATTGCATGCTTTAAATTGTTTTTTTTATGCTTTGATTGAGTAATTTTATATACTTGTGTTTATCTTTCAAAGGTAATCCAGAAAATTATTGGACAAAACTCTCTGCTTTCATACAGCCCTATTTTAGTTTCAGAGATGGTTTAAAGGATATGGGACATGAAACATAAAAGCACGCTATATCAGTTTCTTTCCATTAAAAATATGAATTAATTGCATCAACAAATACAAAATCATCTATTAAATTCAGCAAAATCGTTATATTCGTGATGATTATATGGCATTTCTGCTCGACTTCCGATATGCATTTTTTGCAACCGGAAGAGCCGCTGTCACGTGATCATACGTCACAAAAACTTTTGGGCACAGCACAAGCGGGTAGATGAATGGAGAAGTGGATGACAAGAAAATTGTTTTTATAGTCTTTAAAGTACATTGGACATCATGGTGTATTGTGCTGCTTATGGTTGCAATAATTCCAATGGGAAATGCCCTGGAGTAAGTTTTTTTGCATTCCCCAAGGACCCGAAGCTGAGGAAAGTGTGGGCTCACCTGCGCATGCGCAGTAGGCTTCGCGCATGCGCAGTAGGCTTGGTAGGACAACTTTACAGAACACCTGTTGAAAAAAACTTTGCACCTACTGTTTCCCACAAACTGTGTTCGGACCATTTCACTGAGGATTCTTTCAACATTAATACTCAGGTACTGAGCGATATTAATTCATGAAACATGAAACAGGAAGCATAAGGATGAAAAAAAAATAGTTCAAATCGGGAAGCCGCGCACACCTGCGCCAGGCTGCACAAATGCGCACAGCTTCCCGACCCAAACCGCCTCTCTCTCATCCTTACACTTCATGCCTCATGCTCCATGAACCAACATCGCTATTTTATTATTTTTTTAAAATCGGATGTGCGCGATTCAGCCATGAAAAAAGCGGCATCCGCTGAGAGGAAACTCCCTGCACGGAGGCCAGGGGACAGGGCAGGAATATTTTTGTTGATATGAGTGATCCGCTGCGATTTCGCGACCCCCCCCCCGTTGAAGACCTCTGCGCTAAGCGACTGAAAGCCGAGGTAAGGATTAGTATTATAATTTTGGGTGCATCAATTATTGATTATCATAATTCTGACTCGTTTCGCCATTTTGAATGTTTTCATCTCGGACTCTGGAAGCATTGTATCTCAATCAATCTCGAAAAATATCAGCAAAAAAAACCTAGCTTGCAACGGACTTTAGCTAGATTTATGATGAACTTTCAATGTATGATACAAAAATAATACTTCTTTCAACAGATCATTAGCCTTTGAGCAGAATTGTTTTTAACTTACCAGGAAGTGTTATCCAGCCGACCGCTTTCAGTTTCATGGGGACTGAATGAACTCTCACTCTCAGAATCATCTGACCCGTCAGAGGAAAGACAAGATCTATGTTCATGTGAATTTCCAGCTATCGGTTCGAATTGATAGGGTCTAACTTCACATCTCTGTGAAACATCGGGAATGTCACTGTCGATGGTGTCCATTTCGGTAACCTGTTTACATTAGATTCCCAAGTGCTGGCTCCTTGGAAAGTTTTTGTGACGTCACGGGTCACGTGACCACCTAGCTCATTAACGAATCCTTGTTTTACGCTGATGTACAACCCCGATTCCAAAAAAGTTGGGACAAAGTACAAATTGTAAATAAAAACGGAATGCAATAATTTACAAATCTCAAAAACTGATATTGTATTCACAAAAGAACATAGACAACATATCAAATGTCGAAAGTGAGACATTTTGAAATTTCATGCCAAATATTGGCTCATTTGAAATTTCATGACAGCAACACATCTCAAAAAAGTTGGGACGGGGCAATAAGAGGCTGGAAAAGTTAAAGGTACAAAAAAGGAACAGCTGGAGGACCAAATTGCAACTCATTAGGTCAATTGGCAATAGGTCATTAACATGACTGGGTATAAAAAGAGCATCTTGGAGTGGCAGCGGCTCTCAGAAGTAAAGATGGGAAGAGGATCACCAATCCCCCTAATTCTGCGCCGACAAATAGTGGAGCAATATCAGAAAGGAGTTCGACAGTGTAAAATTGCAAAGAGTTTGAACATATCATCATCTACAGTGCATAATATCATCAAAAGATTCAGAGAATCTGGAAGAATCTCTGTGCGTAAGGGTCAAGGCCAGAAAACCATACTTGGTGCCTGTGATCTTCGGGCACTTAGACGGCACTGCATCACATACAGGCATGCTTCTGTATTGGAAATCACAAAATGTGCTCAGGAATATTTCCAGAGAACATTATCTGTGAACACAATTCACCGTGCCATCCGCTGTTGCCAGCTAAAACTCTATAGTTCAAAGAAGAAGCCGTATCTAAACATGATCCAGAAGTGCAGACGTCTTCTCTGGGCCAAGGCTCATTTAAAATGGACTGTGGCAAAGTGGAAAACTGTTCTGTGGTCAGACGAATCAAAATTTGAAGTTCTTTATGGAAATCAGGGACGCCGTGTCATTCGGACTAAAGAGGAGAAGGACGACCCAAGTTGTTATCAGCGCTCAGTTCAGAAGCCTGCGTCTCTGATGGTATGGGGTTGCATTAGTGCATGTGGCATGGGCAGCTTACACATCTGGAAAGACACCATCAGTGCTGAAAGGTATATCCAGGTTCTAGAGCAACATATGCTCCCATCCAGACGATGTCTCTTTCAGGGAAGACCTTGCATTTTCCAACATGACAATACCAAACCACATACTGCATCAATTACAGCATCATGGCTGCGTAGAAGAAGGGTCCGGGTACTGAACTGGCCAGCCTGCAGTCCAGATCTTTCACCCATAGAAAACATTTGGCGCATCATAAAACGGAAGATACGACAAAAAAGACCTAAGACAGTTGAGCAACTAGAATCCTGCATTAGACAAGAATGGGTTAACATTCCTATCCCTAAACTTGAGCAACTTGTCTCCTCAGTCCCCGGACGTTTGCAGACTGTTGTAAAGAGAAAAGGGGATGTCTCACAGTGGTAAACATGGCCTTGTCCCAACTTTTTTGAGATGTGTTGTTGTCATGAAATTTAAAATCACCTAATTTTTCTCTTTAAATGATACATTTTCTCAGTTTAAACATTTGATATGTCATCTATGTTCTATTCTGAATAAAATATGGAATTTTGAAACTTCCACATCATTGCATTCCGTTTTTATTTACAATTCGTACTTTGTCCCAACTTTTTTGGAATCGGGGTTGTATAAAAAAACTTGAATAATGTGATGATTTTCACATTTTTGACGCCCTGCAGTGATTTAGATGGCATTTCTTATGTCCTTTATACATAATTATGCCCAGGTAAAAATCCATGTCCCATATCCTTTAACACGTTTCAATTCTTCTACTTTAATTCTTCGACTTGAAAATGCTTTATTGGCATGATTTTTGCAAAAGTTACAGGATTGCCAAAGCACTGAAATGACAAGTTTTATATAAATAGCAATAAAAAAGTGTTGGGATGAGGGCAAATAGAGCACAATCACTCTCGGTGCACAGATGAGACAGGACTCTGTGTGTGAGTGAAGAATCAAAAATTGACTTTTTATTTTTATAAAAAATATTCTAGATCGTAGGTTTGCCTTTAAAAAATGTTTTGTAAAGGAGATATTTTTTGACACAGTTAAGCTGTGCAGCTGTCTGTGTGCACTCTCTCTGCTCTGTAGTGAGCCAGGATTTCTTATATCAGCCCGTTACAATTCATCTGCACTGAGGCTGGTGCGGATGCAGTGTTATTGTGTGTGTGTGTGTGTGTGTGTGTGTGTGTGTGTGTTGCTGTCTGTTTGTCTGTCTGTCTGTACCCTCTATTTCTTTCTCTACATACACTCTGCCTGGATCTATTACTCCATCTATTCTTCTCTTCCTCTCTCTCTCTCTTCCCATCAATGTATCAAGATATTTAGAATGTCAAAAATAGACGCATTCATTCATCTATCTTCAGTAACCTTTTTATCCTGGTAAGAGGACATGGACAAGGCAGAACTACACCCTCAATGCACAGGGCACCAGTGCACACACATTCACACATTTCTACCATAACCAATCTACCTGTTTTGAGGAGATAAGAGGAAACCCCAATGGAAACTCCATGCAGGCGGTAATCCAAGTTCAGGAACCTGCTGCACTGCCTTGACACTGTGGTGATTTTATATCCTAAATGCACACATGCCCTGATGTTATCATCCATCCATCCATCCATCCATTATCTGTAGCTGCTTATCCTGTGTAGGGTCGTGGGAAAGCTGGAGCCTATCCCAGCTGACTATAGGCGAAAAGCGGGGTACACCCTGGACAAGTCGCCAGATCATCACAGGGCTAAGACATAGACACAGACAACCATTCACACTCACATTCACACCTATGGTCAATTTAGCACCACCAATTAGCCTAACCTGCATGTCTTTGGACTGTGGGGGAAACTGGAGCACCCAGAGGAAACCCACGCAGACACGGGGAGAACATGCAAACTCTACACAGAAAGGCCCTCATCAGCTGCTGGGCTCAAACCCAGGTCCTTCTTGCTGTGAGGCGACAGTGCTAACCACTACACCACCGTGCTGCCCTGATGTTATCTCATCTCATTATCTCCAGCCACTTTATCCTGCTCTACAGGGTCGCAGGCAAGCTGGAGCCTATCCCAGCTGACTACGGGCGAAAAGTGGGGTACACCCTGGACAAGTCGCCAGGTCATCACAGGGCTGACACATAGACACAGACAACCATTCACACTCACATTCACACCTATGGTCAATTTAGAGTCACCAGTTAACCTAACCTGCATGTCTTTGGACTGTGGGGGAAACTGGAGCACCCAGAGGAAACCCACGCGGACACGGGGAGAACATGCAAACTCCACACAGAAAGGCCCTCGCCGGCCACAGGGCTCGAACCCGCACCTTCTTGCTGTGAGGCGACAGCGCTAACCACTACACCACCGTGTCACCCTCTGATGTTATCATCTCATCTCATCTCATTATCTCTAGCCGCTTTATCCTTCTACAGGGTCGCAGGCAACCTGGAGCCTATCCCAGCTGACTACGGGCGAAAGGCGGGGTACACCCTGGACAAGTCGCCAGGTCATCACAGGGCTGACACATAGACACAGACAACCATTCACACCTACGGTCAATTTAGAGTCACCAGTTAACCTAACCTGCATGTCTTTGGACTGTGGGGGAAACTGGAGCACCCAGAGGAAACCCACGCGGACACGGGGAGAACATGCAAACTCCGCACAGAAAGGCCCTCGCCGGCCACAGGGCTCGAACCCGCACCTTCTTGCTGTGAGGCGACAGCGCTAACCACTACACCACCATGCCACCCTCTGATGTTATCATATAAACAATAATTTGGTTTATGATGACTGGATTTTGATTATATCTTCTGCTGATTATATATTGGTTCAAAGCCAGTCATGTTGTTTTTCAGTGAAGAGTAAATGAAGCTAATTCTATTAAAAGTAATAATAAATTAATTTATGAATGATCATAATTACAATAAAATACAGTCAAGACATTGAGATTGCTTATACTGAAATGTTGTTTTCTGCTAAATCACAGGCCTATTCAAAGAGTGTATTCTAATTTCAGTACCTGCAGTGTTATCATATGTTGTAATGAGCTAGCCAAGGCCATGTTGATTCGAGCAATTGTTCAGTCTGAATCGGCATCTTTTTTTTTTTAATCCTGCGTTGTGGTAGATTGGCCAAGGCCACGATTGTACCCTATTGCACCTGCAACCTGTATCAATCTTCAAGCTGATTTTGACTCCAGTCATTTTGAATCATGTATTGTATGCTCTGAATGCTGTGTTGTTCATGATGTATCACTTCTTTATCATATGTTTTGATTCTTCCTGAATTGACATTCATACTGGAAAATTTGGTTCGGTTGATACAAAATATGAGAAGCGTGAGATGTACTGCCCAATAGAAAATGTTGAAGTGGTATGATGTGACATGTTAACCAATGAAATTATGTGTATACATTGTGTTGTTTTTTTTGAGACACTATAAAATGAGAACTTTGTGATTTTGAGTCGGTTCACTCCACAGACCGAACACGGCTTTTATTAATTGATTTAATAAAAGTCTAAACTTTTCTGCAACCTCTTTGACTTTGAATCATTTTTGCTTGGGAGAGTTTAAGTTTTGAGAGTTTCCATGACAACACAAACACCTTTACCTTTTCCACTAATTTACCTTGTGTGGAATTTAACGTCCTCATCTGATCCTGTGAAACCAGCTCGCAACTGAACAGTATGTAGTTTTTTTCCCTTTCTCTTTCATCAAGATTGTGGTCTTCCAGTTTGAGAGCAGTATTTATTTATTTTACATTCAGATTTGCAATGTTTTCCCACCTCTCTCAAATAGCTCTTGCTCACACTCACACTGCTTTTGTGTGTTCAAAAATATTCTGCTTACAGATTTCTGGGGTCTGTCTCAGATTTTGAGGATATGACCCCATCAAAATTCACAAAGCAATAGTATGCAAGGTATGATGTTAACCAATGAAATTGTCACTACCTCCTTGGGTGTGTTCGCTTTACTTACTGTTTAACAGGGTTCATTCACTCCCACCATCAAAAGTCAAAGAGTCCCATATATGTTTTCGTACGTACGTTGGGGAGTGCCTGTTAGAGAGCACACTCTGTCTAGGCCGTCGGCATGGTGAGGTAGGGTGGCCAGTTCCTTTCCTCGCCGCCTTTAACTTCCCCAGTATTTCCACCAGGTCCCCATTCACTGCTGGGTGGACAGGAGGCGAGCCCCAGATCACCATCCGAGGCGAGGCTCGAACGGGGGACCGTTCGCTTAGTGGTCAAGCACTCTAACCACTTGGCCACTTCGCCTCTACTCCCACCATCCAGGGCCTAAATTTGTAAATAATCTTTGACCTGTATTGCACTCAAATCAGTACAACAAAATATTATTTGATGTTTTACCTCATGAACTTTATTGTTTTTTCAAAAATAAACACATATTTCAATTTTGATTCTTGCAACACTTTGAAAAGTTGGGACGATGAAGCATTTACCACTTTATAATGTTGCCATTCCTTCTCACAACACTTAAAAGAAGTTCAGGGACTGAAGATACCAAGTGATAAAGCATTTCAGATGTTATTTTGTCCCATGATTCCAGCAAACAGGTCTTAAGGTGTACAAAAGTACAGGGTCATCGTTGTCATATTTTTTGTTTCAAAATTTGCCACACATTCTCTGTTGGGGACATAGGGGACAGGCACTCTCTCCTTCCATAGCCATGCCTTTATAATGTGTGTAGAATGTGGTTTTGCATTGTCTTGTTGAAATATCCCTGGAAAAGATGTCGTCTTGAAGGCAGCATATACTGCTCCAAAAGCTCAATGTACTTTAATGCTGCCAACACAGAACTGTAAGTTCCCTTTGCCAAGGGCACTGACACAACCCCATACCATGCCAGACCCTGGCTTTTGGACTTGTTGCTGGTAACAGTACTTTTCATCTTTGGTCTGGTGCACACAACATCCATTTCTTACAAAAAAGACATGGAATGCTGATTTGTCTGACCACAATACATATTTCTGCTGTGTGATGGTCCATCCCAGATGCCTCCGTGCCCAGAGAAGTCAACGGCGCTTCTGGACACAGTTAAGATAAGGCTTCCTTTTTGCGCAAACTGGTATTTGTGGATGTAACTCTGTATTGTAGTGCTTGACAAAGATTCAAAATAATCCCAAGCCCATGTGATTATATGAGCTATAGATGAATGATGGTTCTTGATGCAGTATTGTCTGAGGGATCGGAGATCATGGGTGCTCAGCTTAGGCTTGTGTCCTTGCCCTTTATATACCAAAATTACTCCAGATTCCTTGAATTGTTGAATGATATTGTGCAAAACAGGGGGTGAAATATCAAAATCCCTTTATACCTTTCTTTCAGGAACATTGTTTTTAAACATTTCAATTACTTTCTCATGCATTTTAGTGCATGAGCCCAGACCCAGAATTTCACATATTGGTACCACTTGGGGTGAATAATTCTCATTGCTATTTTTTACTTGCCACATGTCTCTAGTTTATGTTTTGATATGATAACCCTTGCAAATTGGTAGCTTAATGGTGGTTATCACCTCTTAAATGGGTATACTCTGTAAAAGAACGGCACTAACACACAATTTATTAATATCATTTACTATGACAACACAAATGATTATTTAATGATCATTACAGTCACAAATAGTGATAAGCATGTGCAGGGATCATTTCTTACTAACAAAAGGGCTTCTGTTCATACTTGACGACAGACTTAAAAGATAAAGTATTGTATTTTAACTGAATTTCAGTTTGAAAAAAATACACAGTTTCTCTTCCAACAAAGGAATGTCTTCAGTGTTCTATCATACATGTATTTACATACCAGTGGGCTTTAATGAATGTTTTTATACAACCCCGATTCCAAAAAAGTTGGGACAAAGTACAAATTGTAAATAAAAACAGAATGCAATAATTTACAAATCTCAAAAACTGATATTGTATTCACAATAGAACATAGACAACATATCAAATGTCGAAAGTGAGACATTTTGAAATTTCATGCCAAATATTGGCTCATTTGAAATTTCATGACACCAACACATCTCAAAAAAGTTGGGACGGGGCAATAAGAGGCTGGAAAAGTTAAAGGTACAAAAAAGGAACAGCTGGAGGACCAAATTGCAACTCATTAGGTCAATTGGCAATAGGTCATTAACATGACTGGGTATAAAAAGAGCATCTTGGAGTGGCAGTGGCTCTCAGAAGTAAAGATGGGAAGAGGATCACCAATCCCCCTAATTCTGCGCCGACAAATAGTGGAGCAATATCAGAAAGGAGTTCGACAGTGTAAAATTGCAAAGAGTTTGAACGTATCATCATCTCCAGTGCATAATATCATCAAAAGATTCAGAGAATCTGGAAGAATCTCTGTGCGTAAGGGTCAAGGCCAGAAAACCATACTGGGTGCCCGTGATCTTCAGGCCCTTAGATGGCACTGCATCACATACAGACATGCTTCTGTATTGGAAATCACAAAATGGGCTCAGGAATATTTCCAGAGAACATTATCTGTGAACACAATTCACCGTGCCATCCGCCCTTGGCAGCTAAAACTCTATAGTTCAAAGAAGAAGCCGTATCTAAACATGATCCAGAAGCGCAGACGTCTTCTCTGGGCCAAGGCTCATTTAAAATGGACTGTGGCAAAGTGGAAAACTGTTCTGTGGTCAGATGAATCAAAATTTGAAGTTCTTTATGGAAATCAGGGACGCCGTGTCATTCGGACCAAAGAGGAGAAGGACGACCCAAGTTGTTATCAGCGCTCAGTTCAGAAGCCTGCATCTCTGATGGTATGGGGTTGCATTAGTGCATGTGGCATGGGCAGCTTACACATCTGGAAAGACACCATCAATGCTGAAAGGTATATCCAGGTTCTAGAGCAACATATGCTCCCATCCAGACGACGTCTCTTTCAGGGAAGACCTTGCATTTTCCAACATGACAATGCCAAACCACATACTGCATCAATTACAGCATCATGGCTGCGTAGAAGAAGGGTCCGGGTACTGAACTGGCCAGTCTGCAGTCCAGATCTTTCACCCATAGAAAACATTTGGCGCATCATAAAACGGAAAATACGACAAAAAAGACCTAAGACAGTTGAGCAACTAGAATCCTACATTAGACAAGAATGGGTTAACATTCCTATCCCTAAACTTGAGCAACTTGTCTCCTCAGTCCCCAGACATTTACAGACTGTTATAAAGAGAAAAGGGGATGTCTCACAGTGGTAAACATGGCCTTGTCCCAACTTTTTTGAGATGTGTTGTTGTCATGAAATTTAAACTCACCTAATTTTTCTCTTTAAATGATACATTTTCTCAGTTTAAACATTTGATATGTCATCTGTGTTCTATTCTGAATAAAATATGGAATTTTGTAACTTCGACATCATTGCATTGCGTTTTTATTTACAATTTGTACTTTGTCCCAACTTTTTTGGAATCGGGGTTGTATCTGTGTCACTCATTTTTCACAATACAGTAAATATCTTATTAAGGAAATGATGTTTCAGCAGTAGATGTAAAGTTCATATGCAACCAAGTTATTCAGCGTCATCTCTGTCAGAGTCTGTTAACTCTACTTCTGGTTCTTCTTCATTTGCTTGGTTGTTGCAGGTTCGTAGCCTGCACATGTCTGTGCACTTCAAACCATTGCTGAAGCATGTACACTGCGGTAGCTTGCATGAACAAACACATTTGCAGAAAAGCAGCTGCCCTCCCAGCTCACTTTCTAGCTTATGACAAACATGTTTCTTTGTGGAAGGTTTGATCTGGGTGAAGCCAAGTAAGTTCATTGATCTCTCAAGCCTAGATGTGAGGTCTGTCAAGGCCAGTACTTCAGGGTTGGGAAGCAGTTCATTCCTGATGTACAAGAAGAGTTCCTCGTAGGCTTGTTTCTCTGCTTCCTGGTACTCTGCATCTTCACTTTCTTCTTGTTTCTCACCTACACCAAAGCTGCTAGAAGACTCTCCTTTTGTGTACAGTTTGTAGCATGAGGTGTGGTAATGTCCTTCTGCAGCAACAAGATCTCTGCTCAACAAGGCAAGGATTCTTTGATCATGTTTCTTGACTGCTGCGTTGCGGATGGTGTAATCTGCACGTAACTCAACACACTGGACAAGATTTTCTCTTGTCTTTTGTTCCTTCATGTATTTGCTTGACTTGCTGCAGAAAATACATATTTTAGCATACATTCTTGAAGTTGACAGTACATCCCTAGATGATCTTCTTGAGCTAACTTTTGCAGGTTCAACACTAGCACCTTTGGAAAGGACAGACTGAAGACTTTTTCATGGTGAAAATGCTACGCCATTTCTGATGATATTGTACATCTGGTATTTTTCCTTCTTCAAGTCCTTTGGCCAAGTCCAGAACTGGGGCGTGTTGCCTAATCTCTGCAGCCCTGAGCAAAGCCTTCCATGAATCAAGACCCTGCGGTGATACCAGGGTGTCAGAGTCAACATCAGAAAAATGGATGACACAATGCTTCTTTGGCAGTATAGTGCCTCTATCAATTCTTGTTGGATCCATTATGGTCTGCAATATACAAGCATAGCCCATTAAAAAAAAACTACAGACAGTGCAAACTGTTATCATTGAAAAAGTACTTGAACAAAAATGGTCTTATCTAAGGTCAGTGGCAATGTATGTTGCTGTTCTGGCACATCTGGAGATCACAGGTACTTTACAAATTCTAAAAAATAAATGCCATTACTGTATTTACCCAAATAAACTACCTTAATTAACCTTAATTATAATTGTACAATAAAACTTACATAGCCACATGTCCTGCCAACTGTATCAAACCAGCTGAAAAATAATTTACAACTACCCGTCATTCAAAATTTCGACATAAAACTGAAATAGAACGCAATATACTGGTACAAATAACATGAAATGCATTTATTTTGCTTTGAACCTTTCAAATAACAAGGGACAAACTTCCTCATATGGCTTTCACCCATCCTTAATTCAGACTCTATCAGACAATGATATGTCTCCAGATTTAAGCATATTACACTATAGCGCTATTGGGCAAAATGTTCATTCATCTCATCTCATTATCTCTAGCCGCTTTATCCTTCTACAGGGTCGCAGGCAAGCTGGAGCCTATCCCAGCTGACTACGGGCGAAAGGCGGGGTACACCCTGGACAAGTCGCCAGGTCATCACAGGGCTGACACATAGACACAGACAACCATTCACACTCACACCTACGGTCAATTTAGAGTCACCAGTTAACCTAACCTGCATGTCTTTGGACTGTGGGGGAAACCGGAGCACCTGGAGGAAACCCACGCGGACACGGGGAGAACATGCAAACTCCGCACAGAAAGGCCCTCGCCGGCCCCGGGGCTCGAACCCAGGACCTTCTTGCTGTGAGGCGACAGCGCTAACCACTACACCACCGTGCCGCCCGGGCAAAATGTTAGTTTTAAAAAACAACTGAGAAAGCTACCACTGTGGAAAGGCTATCACATCTTATTACACTTATATTGACCATATAAACATTTTAGTATCACTTAGATTTATTCACCCCATGTGGTACCGATATCTGATATGGCTCATGGACTATTTGTTGCAACTGGAGATCCTTGGCCCGTCTTTGATCCTCAAAGACTAGGCCTTTCCTTGTCCCTCGTGCATGTATTTTCATTTCCATTCAGTCTTCTATAACGTTAAAGTAACAGATGTCGTGTATTTACACCTGACTATATTTAATGGGATGCTATAGAGCGCGAGCCTCCGCAAGACGTGTAAAACATGCAAGACCGGATATGACATATAATTCACGAGGCAACAAGTTAATTAGTTAGCAATAGTATTCGGATTATGTAGGTGTCAATAATTCCATTGCAGTATTACAGCATCATCACTGATGTCACTGTCAGCAATGTCATGACTGATCATAACATGTTAATTCAAAGGTTCCAGTTCTCACTGGAGATGCAGCAAAAGCTCAGCATTAATGTTATTAGCTTACCAGGGGGCGGCACGGTGGTGTAGTGGTTAGCGCTGTCGCCTCACAGCAAGAAGGTCCTGGGTTTGAGCCCCGGGGCCGGCGAGGGCCTTTCTGTGTGGAGTTTGCATGTTCTCCCCGTGTCCGCGTGGGTTTCCTCCGGGTGCTCCGGTTTCCCCCACAGTCCAAAGACATGCAGGTTAGGTTAACTGGTGACTCTAAATTGACCGTAGGTGTGAGTGTGAATGGTTGTCTGTGTCTATGTGTCAGCCCTGTGATGACCTGGCGACTTGTCCAGGGTGTACCCCGCCTTTCGCCCGTAGTCAGCTGGGATAGGCTCCAGCTTGCCTGCGACTCTGTAGAAGGATAAAGCGGCTAGAGATAATGAGATGAGGTGAGATGAGCTTACCAGGGAATAGATTAATGTTTCAACTTCACTGTTTTGTTCCCATTCCCACACAACACCATTACAGCATAATAGCAATAAATAAACAGTTTTCAATGTGAGTGTGAATGGGGTATAAGTTTTAATAGCTTTCTTGTTGCATGAGCACATTAACAATGTAAACAATTGCAATGTAAACAACAACGGCAACAGTGAGATATCTGTTTCTACTGTGTAACTAATGTGCCAGAATGAGAATCCAAATTGGGAAATACAAAAAATATGTATCTATATAATAAGCGACAAAGTTTGTTTGTTTGTTTGTTTGTTTGTTTGTCTTGAGCTAACATTGCCATTTCTTGACGGATTTTCACCAAATTTGGCAAGTAGGTCCGGGGATGACCTGGAATTTTGCAGATATAAACAAAATTCATGTATGGGCCCCAGGGTTGTCCCTGGGGGGCACAACATCCACCTACCCCCTCCCTCAATGCCTTTCACGTTACATTTATCAACACAAACTCTCAAGAGATCTTCACTAAAATTGGCACGTAGGTACAGAAGATAGCCACAATTTGACAGAACTCTGAAATTCCATATTTGGGCCCCAGGGGGTCTCCGGTGGGCCCCTGGGTGGTGGATGTTTGGATTTTTGTTTGTCTTGGGTTAACATCACCATTTCTCCACAGATCACCAAATTTGACATGGAAGTCTGGGGGCAACCCAGAATTTTGCAAAACCCGGGCAATGCTGGGTAACCTGCTAGTAATAAATAAATGTAAAAGTTTCTTTAAATATGTGTTGCAAAATTTATGCATATATGTGGCTGTATTTCTTAGTACAGGAATCAAAAGAAGGTGTATCAGGTGCATTGGCGATCACACTGATTCCGTACTGGTGATTAAAAACGTTCTTTAAGGCCCATGTCTGCTCAAGTGTTTAATGGTTTCTGGAAAGCAGCTGTTCTTGTGTCTTGCCATATTGACACTCAGTTATTTGTAGTGCCTGCCAGAAGAAGGACGTTCAATTAAGGAGTGTCTAAGATGTGTGGCATCAGCGATGAATCTCATTGCCCATTTCCTGAGTCGAGAATAGGTTCTGAAGAGAGGGCAGGTCTGTGCCAATGATATTCTGTGCAGTCCTGACTGCTCCACTGTAACTTGATTTTGTTTTATGTGGCTGAGCCAAACCAGACAGTGATGGATGTACACAGGACAAACTCAGTAATAGCTCTGTAAAACTGGATCACCTGTAGTGTTGATCCAGTGCAGAAGATTGTATTTCATTAATTGTCACAGTTAGTACAATCTTCCACAGGAACTGTTGATCCAGTTCGTAGAGTGTACTTCATTATTTGGTACAGTAATTACATCCTCTGTTTAGATGGACATGTGTTAGTATCCCACTGCAAGTTTCTGACTGATAGTGGCTCCCAGAAACTTGAAAGGTTGATACAGTTCTGTTTAAGATTGTAAGCAGGGATGATGTTGTGCAATTCTTTTTGAAGTCCATCTCTCATCGCCACTATTTTGAGGTGATTATGACTACACCAGAGGCTAAGCTGTTTGAGCTCCCATCTATAAGCAGACTCATTGTTGTCTCAGCTGACTCCCATGTCAGCCAGGATTTCATGCCATCCATCCATTTCAGGAGCTTAACAGACGGTGTACGAGTAGTAGTCATTTGTGCAAATGTAAAGAGCATGCAGATGCGTGTGGGATTTGACTTACTGCTGCTGCTTACTGTTTGTCATGAAATTGGTAATCCACTGGCAGGTGGAAACCTAGTGTACTAGTACAATAAGATGGTAGAAGATATCTGGGATTATGGTATTGAATGCCCGGATAAAATTAACAAACAGCACCCTAGCATAGGCTCCTGGATGGTCATGATGTTGCAGTATGAACTGCAGTCTCTTGTTGACTGCATCATCCATTGATCTGTTTACTCTGTAACAAAAAGAGTTACAGAGTAAACAAACAAGAATGGGATCCAGCAGTGGGCCTGTAATGTCCTTCAGGTATGCCAGCTAATCCCCCTCAACCCCTTCCCCAAATTTCTCCCCAATTTGGTCTTGCTAATTCCCATTCAGCACCACGGTGGTGTAGTGGTTAGTACCGTCGCCTCACAGCAAGAAGGTTCTGTGTTCAAGCCCAGTGGCCGATGGGAGCCTTTCTGTGTGGAGTTTGCATGTTCTCCCCATGTCTGCGTGGGTTTCCTCCGGGTGCTCCGGTTTCCCCCACAGTCCACAGGTTAGGCTAATTGGTGGCTCCAAATTGACCGTAGGTGTGAATGTGAGTGTGAATGGTTGTTTGTATTTGTGTCAGCCCTGCGATGATCTGGCGACTTGTCCAGGGTGTAACCGGCCTCTTGCCCATAGTCAGCTGGGATAGGCTCCAGCTTGCCTGCGACCCTGTAGAACAGGATAAGTGGCTACAGATAATGGATGGATGGATGTTAACCAGAGCGACATACAACGTGCAGCCTGGGGAGCAGTTGGGGTTAGGAGCCTTGCTCAAGGGCACTTCAGCCATTCCTGCTGATCCAGGGAATCAAATCAGCAATGTTTTGGTCCCAAAGCTGCTTCTCTAACCATTAGGCCATGGTCTATGTGTCAGCCCTGCAAAGATTTGGCACTTGTCCAGGGTGTACCCCACCTCTTGCCCATAGTCAGCTGAGACAGGCTTATCCTGCACAGGGTAACCGGTTACAGATAATGGATGGCTGGAATTCCCATTCACTAGTTTCCTCTGAGACCCAATACGGGCAACTTTTACACTGTATAACAAGGCAGCATACACACTCAGAGGACAGTGCTATTTTCCCACTTTTGCTAAAATGAACTCAAGATTGGCTAGTGTCACGCTGATTGACAGGGAAGAGGGCATGGTCAGTTTTGGCTCCCTTGATTCACAGGCACTGGTGGCATCAGGATTTGAACTGGCAGTTTCCTGAGGACAGGTGAATGTTTTTCTATTGGGTGGGTCATTTATCTCTTAAACAGTAATTGTCTTCTTCACAGGTTTGTAATGCAGGTTGAGTGGCAGTAGCATTGTGCCAGGGGGAGAGAGGATGTCTTGATGAGTGGTTGAATTAAATTAGTTGTGGGGAACAAGCTGAGTAAGACTTGGCTTTATCAACCTCTAGTTAGACTAATTTAATTGATTCTCAACAGAGTGTGGGGATGTCTCCTGCAATTGGTAGGGCCTGTAGCAATTCCCTTGGATGAAAATTTTCTTTTCAGCTTCCCAGAGTAGTTTCATTTAGCTACTCTGATTTCCTTCGTTAGTGTGTGGTTTATCGTTAATACATTCCAGTAATAACAAAATCTATAATTAAAAAAGTACAAATATTAAATGGTCTATTTGGAATTGAAACTGACCCTCTTGCATATCAAAGCCCAAGGACCTTAAGGTTATTTTTGTCGGTACAGCCTAGACTGATCACGTGATGAGTGCATAAACCTGAATGGCCTATCAGTGCTGCAACCATTGCAATTTCAAAAGAGAAAAAACTTTCATTTGTTCCCTGAAGACCATTTTAGATATGCTAGTATTTTCTTTGCAGTGGTAAGCATATTTCTGAATAATTTTTGCTTAAATTGAATTGTAGTGCAAGTTCAGATGTCTGGGAATTTTTTTTTTGCTTGTGGATTTCACTTCCATCATTTTCTGTCAGTTATCCAATATTTTAAAACAGTGCATTAACATGTTATCTAATTATATCAGAAGGAAAATGTAAATATCATAGATATCATACTCACAGTGGCGGCACGGTGGTGTAGTGGTTAGCGCTGTCGCCTCACAGCAAGAAGGTCCTGGGTTCGAACCCCGGGTCCGGCGAGGGCCTTTCTGTGTGGAGTTTGCATGTTCTCCCCGTGTCCGCGTGGGTTTCCTCCGGGTGCTCCGGTTTCCCCCACAGTCCAAAGACATGCAGGTTAGGTTAACTGGTGACTCTAAATTGACCGTAGGTGTGAATGTGAGTGTGAATGGTTGTCTGTGTCTATGTGTCAGCCCTGTGATGACCTGGCGACTTGTCCAGGGTGTACCCCGCCTTTCGCCCGTAGTCAGCTGGGATAGGCTCCAGCTTGCCTGCGACCCTGTAGAAGGATAAAGCGGCTAGAGATAATGTGATGTGTGTGTGATGTGATCATACTCACAGAAGAAATGACCAAGATATTAGCATTCTTTGTACCAAAGTCCTGTCTGCATTTAATCTAATCTAATATAGTAATCCTGGCAATTTAGAACATCCTAAATCTTCCTAATTTATACACTAAAATACACAGTCCTCTCCAAAAGTATTGGGACAGCAATTCTTTTGTTTTTGCTATACACAAAAGACTTTTGAACTTGAGAGGAGAAAATATGAATATGAGAGGATAGATCAGAATTTCAGCTTTAATTTCCTGATAGATTCATCTTGATGTGTTCAATAATTTAGAGCATGGTACCTTCTTCTTTAGTGTTCTGCCTGATGGCAGGTCTGGCTCTGACATCCATCAGAGTTTCTAGGGAATGTTAGGGTAGAAGAAGAAGAAGAGGAATAGTATTCCTATTGCCTTCTACTGGATTATTATAGAGGCTTTCTCCTCTCAACCATTCACACACACAATTTAGAGTAGCCAGTTAAACTAACCACATGTCTTTGGGGTAAACCGGAGCACCCGGAAGAAACCCATACAGAGAACATGCGAACTCCACAGAGAAAGGCCCACCGTCAGCTGCTGGGCTTGAACCCAGAACCTTTTTGCTGTGAGGCAACAGTGCTAACCACTGCACCACCCAGTGGTGGAACCCACCCATTTTAATGATCAAAAATATTGGGACATTTATGTTTCTTGTTGCTCAGGTGTGCCCTGTTAGACTGATTGTTTAAACAATTAACAGCCCTGAATATTTACTCTTGGTTTATGCCCTGGACTTTGCCTATGAATGCTAGTTATTAGTTATGGCCAGATCCTTGCCTGAACTGATAATCACATCATCAGTTTTTCTTTGGCTAATCAAGCACAAGATACACCACCACACTTGCCAGAGCAGCGGGGGGTTAGATGCCTTGTTCAAGGACATTTAGGCCAGCCCTGCTGGTTCAGGGAATTGAACCAGTGACTTTTTGGTCCCAAAGCTGTTTATCTAAACATTTGGCCATGGCCGGCACGGTGGTGTAGTGGTTAGCGCTGTCGCCTCACAGCAAGAAGGGCCGGGTTCGAGCCCCGTGGCCGGCGAGGGCCTTTCTGTGTGGAGTTTGCATGTTCTCCCCGTGTCCGCGTGGGTTTCCTCTGGGTGCTCTGGTTTCCCCTAGCCTGGCTAACGCGACTTCAAAGCTCTCCGAGCTATTGGTCTGGCCAAGATATTAAGCCCAACCGTTTCCCAGAGCCCGTGGTTGACCCGCCTCCCTGAAATGCCTCAGTTTGCTACTGGTCGAAGCCAGAAAAGGCTGTGACGAAGCTTAAACCAATCACATCACTCTTTCCTCTGACGTATGCGACGGGGCTAACTGGTAGATTAAACTCTTACCGAAGCCGGTCGGAAGCAAGGCGAAAACGTCCTTCCTTTCAATAAATACCTCCAGGGCTGCTCTTTGCTCCGTTTTCAATGAGAACTTCCCGTTGAATGCTTTCAATACAGCATCTATGCGTAATAGATGCGGAAGCGTGAATGAAGCGCTTCCGGCATAGATTCTGTAAACAATCTATGGCTTCCGGTCGCAGTTCTACTACATCAGTGCCTTGAACACGCCTCTACCCAGGGCTGTTGGAGATGCTCAAAGTTGATTGGTTCCCGATTTTTTGGGAGCTTGGAAGAGCTGTAGATAGCTTGCCTGGCCAGACTAAGCTCGCAACAGGCCCTCGTGTTGCGTCACGCTTAGGATGGGCGGGCCCAGGATAGGTTTCCCCCACAGTCCAAAGACATGCAGGTTAGGTTAACTGGTGACTTTAAATTGACTGGAGGTGTGAATGTGAGCGTGAATGGTTGCCTGTGTCTATGTGTCAGCCCTGTGATGACCTGGTGACTTGTCCAGGGTGTATCCCGCCTTTCGCGTGTAGTCAGCTGGGATAGGCTCCAGCTTGCCTGCGACCCTGTAGAACAGGATAAAGTGGCTAGAGATAATGAGATGAGATGAATCCCATCAGGATTGGTGTTGCTACACCCTCCTACGATACATCTGTTAACCATTTTAATAATTATGCGATAACGTTGAAGAAATTTGCAGAAAACCACCAGGTTGTTTTCTCATAAGCAAACCAGCACTGACATAGGATTCAGAGGGAGGCGTCCTGCACACGACATCACGAAAATCAATGTTTGCTGGGAAATCCAAATACCAAGTTTTTTCAGAGGCAGACCAATTCGCCTCAAATGGCTTGATTTCAACTGAATTTTTCTGGTATTGCGCAAGGTAAAAAATTGCACAAAATGCAAAATGTGACAGATATTTGAGCAAAGTTTAATATAAAATAGGAGAATTACATTGATCTTGCTCCTGAATTTACCCGTGATATGCACTTTAAGATATACAGTGGTGCTTGAAAGTTTGTGAACCCTATAGAATCTTCTATATTTCTGCATAAATATGACTTAAAACATCATCAGATTTTCACACAAGTCCTAAAAGTAGATAAAGAGAACCCAGTTAAACAAATGAGACAAAAATATTATACTTGGTCATCTATTTATTGAGGAAAATGATCCAGTATTACATATCTGTGAGTGGCAAAAGTATGTGAACCTCTAGGATTAGCAGTTAATTTGAAGGTGAAATTTGAAAACACCTGACACTATCAATGGGATGACAATCAGGTGTGAGTGGGCACCCTGTTTTATTTAAAGAACAGGGATCTATCAAAGTCTGATCTTCACAACACATGTTTGTGGAAATGCATCATGGCACGAACAAAGGAGATTTCTGAGGACCTCAGAAAAAGCATTGTTGATGCTCATCAGGCTGGAAAAGGTTACAAAACCATCTCTAAAGAGTTTGGACTCCACCAATCCACAGTCAGACAGATTGTGTACAAATGGAGGAAATTCAAGACCATTATTACCCTCCCCAGGAGTGGTCGACCAACAAAGATCACTCCAAGATCAAGGCGTGTAATAGTCGGCGAGGCCACAAAGGACCCCAGGGTTACTTCTAAGCAACTGAAGGCTTCTTGCACATTGGCTAATGTTAATGTTCATGCGTCCACCATCAGGAGAACACTGAACAACAATCGTGTGCATGGCAGGGTTGCAAGGAGAAAGCCACTGTTCTCCAAAAAGAACATTGCTGCTCATCTGCAGTTTGCTAAAGATCACGTGGACAAGCCAGAAGGCCATTGGAAAAATGTTTTGTGGACGGATGAAACCAAAATAGAACTTTTTGGTTTAAATGAGAAGCGTTATGTTTGGAGAAAGGAAAACACTGCATTCCAGCATAAAAACCTTATCCCGTCTGTGAAACATGGTGGTGGTAGTATCATGGTTTGGGCCTGTTTTGCTGCATCTGGGCCAGGACAGCTTGTCATCATTGATGGAACAATGAATTCTGAATTATACCAGTGAATTCTCAAGGAAAATGTCAGGACATCTGTCCAGGAACTGAATCTCAAGAGAAGGTGGGTCATGCAGCAAGACAACGACCCTAAGCACACAAGTCGTTCTACCAAAGAATGGTTAAAGAAGAATAAAGTTAATGTTTTGTAATGGCCAAGTCAAAGTCCTGACCTTAATCCAATCGAAATGTTGTGGAAGGACCTGAAGCGAGCAGTTCATGTGAGGAAACCTGCCAAGATCCAAGAGTTGAAGCTGTTCTGTACAGAGGAATGGGCTAAAATTCCTCCAAGCCGGTGTGCAGGACTGATCAACAGTTACCACAAACGTTCAGTTGCAGTTATTGCTGCACAAGGGGGTCACACCAGATACTGAAAGTAAAGGTTCACATACTTTTGCCACTCACAGATATGTAATATTGGATCATTTTCATTCAATAAATAAATGACCAAGTATAATATTTTTGTCTCATTTGTTTAACTGGGTTCTCTTTATCTACTTTTAGGACTTGTGTGAAAATCTGATGATGTTTTAGGTCATATTTATTCAGATATATAGAAAATTCTAAAGGGTTCACAAACTTTCAAGCACCACTGTAGAATAGTTTGAAATTCACCTATCTGGACCAATCACAGGAACTGACATCAAGTTTTATTGAATGTAAGACCTGCCAACTCCTATTAGTTAGTTTTTGGCTCATCGCAATCTAAAAGGGAATTTTGTTATTGCTAACAGAGGATTATTACTGGTAATGTTCCACTGAGTACATTTTGAGGTGTTGAATCAAGTGTACAAGTGAATGTCTGGTTGTAGCAATTAAATCATCATTAAATCACTATGCTGTAGACAGGCTTATAGCTAGAGCCTAAACAGATTCAATTTTTCCTATGACCACACGTGATCCAGCTTCTCAGATAATTCAAGCCTTTTGTTTGTGAGATTAGTTGTTTTCAAGATAGGGAAAACTTGAAACCATGTAAAGCAGACAAATTTCAGAAGTAAATAGCCTAAATAATACCTTGTATTAATTTCCATTCAAGTTGGTCCTAATAGCATGCTTCTTGTCAAAGGTACGATTGCACTAAATGAGAGAAAATGACTGATATGCATGCAATTTAATGCTAGGTAGAAATTACACTGTATGGTTCTGTCTCCATCTGCCTGCATTACCCCCCCAACCAGGTCTTATACAACATTAACCAACCAAGAGGTATATCAGTCTTGTGTGAAGATCCATCTGTGGCAACATTTTTTTGAGCCTTGCAAGCTCCATGACTGATGACTTTGCGATTGTGTCTACAATCAACGGATTAACCTTTAAAGGTAATCAGCACTGCCAAAGAATGGACATATCTTAAGATAAGAGTTTGCCAAGCAGCATTATACACAAACAATCAAATGGGTTTCAGTTTCCACACTAAAGAAGGTAGTCCCCCATCTCACACACACACACGCACTATGAATTTACTCTACTCAATGAAGAAATATTTTAGCTTTCAGTATAACAACCCAAGGCAAAAATCCAAGTCAACAATGGAATGGCTTCAGAAGAAGATGGTCAATTTTTCGGAATGGCCCGGTCAGAGCACAGATCGAAATCCTTTTGAAAGCTTATGGAATGACTGGAAGATGGCTGTGCACAGGATCACATCACAATTTGATAAATCTGGAGCATTTTTCAAGGAAAAGTAGGATAATATTGCCAAATCAAGATTTGCTAAACTGTTAGACTTTCACCCAAAAAAGGCCAAGTGCCACATTAAAGCTAGATGGACTTTCGCTTTCATAAAATCTGTGAAATTTAGTTCCCTCTGAAATTTGGTCATTGTGATATATTTATTTCTGCAATATCTAAAAAAGCCCAGGCCATTCTGTGGTTTATTTTGAGGGGATTCCCGAGCAAATAATGTGCATGAAATCGCTTGCTTTGTGCAGTCAAGCAGGCAGAGGAAGTCCATGTGCACATGCGCAGGTTTACCTTCTTCCTCTTCTTTTCCTTCTTCTTTTGGGTTTTACGGCAGCTGGCATCCAGTGTTGCATTACTGCCATCTACAGGTTTACAAACAGCTGATCACACTGAGGTGCTCGCTGACTGCCGATATTTATTAGTTTGGTCCTGCGTTTTCTTTCCTTTGCAACATAACATCTTTTCTTCTCACTTTCCGTTACTGTAGTCAGTCTTTCATGTTTCATTCGCGTCGTCCATTTTTCTCTCCTGTTTCAAATTTGTATCCCACAATGCCTTGCACGAACGGGGAAAGCCCACCATGTGATGCATGACGTAGTATCTTGTATTGCGTCATGGTGAAGCAAGAAATAATAGCGGAGAATTTAGGGCCACACGGCCCTAAATTCATTAATTGTTTTGTTTAAAAAAACCTAATAAAATTGGAAGTCTGTGATTCGAATTCAGTAGCTTTTGGTCCACTAAACAAAAATAATTGGGTGTCAGGGAAAATTCTTTTTATGACCTACACTTGAAAAATCTGAAAGGCAGTCTAGCTTTAAAGTATTAAAGTGCATTACACACTTAAATAACCAGGTTAATGTTTTTATTTTCTTTTTCTTTTCCCCCCATCTAAAACATTTTAATTTTTATACTTGAATTTTGGTGGTTGCTATATTACATTAAAGGTGGAATGAAAAGTTATGATGATTAATATTGGTTATTTTTTCCATCATAAAAATCTGCAATTTTAACAGTGGTGTGTAGACTTGATGATATCCACTGTATTTACATTGTATTTGATTCAGTACTTACTGCAGTATGTGGACTGTGTATATAATGTGGATAAAAGGACAAGCCTATATCTAATCTTGTGCCCGAGTTGCAGTCAGGAGGAAAAAGTGAGATGGTCTGTGTTCTCGTGGTGGTCTTTGTAGTTTTCTTTGATCAAGACCTTTTGAAGTGTGAAGAACCAAGGAGCTCAACAGAGACCTTACTTTCTTCCACTGCAGATTCATGTCTTGGTCTGAATAGGTACAACAGCTGTGCTATACAAATCCTTGCAAAGGAATCTTCAGTTGCAATATTTCAAACTGACCTGAAAACATAAAAGCTGTGTAAAAATTTTTACTTTTTTTTTAAGTCAGTTAAACACAGACATACATACACAGTTTTCTCACTGTCCTTGTGAAGACCTTCCATCAACATAATTATTAATGCAGCTAATGAATGCTATGCGACACCAAAACCTAACCCTAACGATCACCTTGGAAACTTTTTTGGATTTTTTTTTTAAATAAATGGTGCTTTTTTTTTTGTATATAAAAGGCATTCTTTTGGGGGCGGCACGGTGGTGTAGTGGTTAGCGCTGTCGCCTCACAGCAAGAAGGTCTGGGTTTGAGCCCCGTGGCCGGCAAGGGCCTTTCTGTGTGGAGTTTGCATGTTCTCCCCATGTCCGGGTGCTCCGGTTTCCCCCACAGTCCAAAGACATGCAGGTTAGGCCAAGGGTTCCCAAACTTTTCCATGCCAAGACCCCCCAAACAGCATTAGCTTCTGGCTGGGGACCCCCTTTGCAAACCCACAGACAATGCTACAAAATATGTAAAGAAACATCAACTTTTAGAATGTTTTCTCTTTTATTCAATATTCAATAATTGTTAATTTGTTTAGCATAAGAATATTATTAACTAATGTTTTCAACACAAATATTTTCGCACTGAACAATAAACTTTTCAACAAACTGTTGATAAGAACAGCACAAAAGAAATCAAACCACTCTCAATTTTGTGTGTGTGTGTGTGTGTGTCTGTGTCTGGGAGTGACAGACGGTTTACACTAGTGGGAGGGATGGGCTTGTCAACCCTGGGCTTAATCTCCGTCAGTGCCATACGCATGTCATTGTCCACATGTAGACGTGCTCTATGTTTGGTTTTGAGTACCTTTAAAGTTGAAAAGCCAGACTCACACAAGTAGGTTGTTGCAAAAGGGAGAAGGCATTTCAATGCCCTGTCAGCCAAGCTGGGATAGTCCTTTCTTACATGTAGCCAGTAGTTAGACAGGGGAAGAGCCTCAAAGTCCATTTTTAAATCCCCTGAGTTTGTCATCTCAATCAGCTCCTCCTGTGACTTTAAGTCCAGACTAGAACCGACACCGGGGGCAAAGGGGTTCCTAACCCAGTTTAAATGTGTGTGTTTTTGAGGTCAGGGAAATAGTCTTTGAAATATCCTTGGATGTGCTCCAGGTGGGACTGGATCAATGGAGAGACGGAGCCCAAATCATCACATGACAGCAGCTCCTGGTGAAGTAGTGGGAACATTTCTGTAACTCCCTCCTGGAGCTTGTTTGACCACAGCATGATCTTTTTGGAAAAAGCACGCACTTTGTCTTGCACCTGGAGTATGTACGTGTCACGTCCTTGCATGCTTTGATTCAGTACATTTAGATGCTGGAAAATGTCTGACGTATGCAAGTTTGCGGATCCAGGTTGCATCGGTGAACCGAGCTGCCAGCTGATGCTTTTCAGATGAGAGGAACTCTGCAACCTCCCTCCGCAGCTCATAGACACAGTTCAAAACTGCGCCCCATGACAGCCAGCGTACGTTCGAGTGAAGCAGCAGCCCCTCAAAACGAGCGCCCATCTCATTACAAAGCAGGGTAAACAGTCTGTGTTTCATGGGACGGGCTTTAATAAAATTCACTACTTGAATAACCTCCTGTAGTACCTGATTCAACTCGTTATCCATCCTTTTTGCGACCAGTGCCTCGCGATGGAGCATGCAGTGTGTGGCCACTACATGCGGGGCCTTCTGCTTAATGAGAGCGGTCACTCCACTGATCTTCCCGGTCATTGCCACGGCTCTGTCCGAACACCCCCACACACAACGGGTCCAGTCCAATCCGTTAGACTCGATGTAATCGTCCAAAACTTGAAAATGTCTTTCCCAGTAGTTCTTTTTTCAAGTGCTTTACAAAATAGTATTTCCTCCACAAATCTTTCCTGTGAAATAAATCTGATGTACACAAGCAGTTGGGCCTCACTGGATAAATCTGTGCTCTCATCCAGCTGAAGTGTGAAGTATTCGCTGGCTCTCACCTGCTCCAACAGCTGAGCAGATACGTCTTGAGCCATGTCACCAATCCGTAGGCTCACGGTGTTATCAGAGAGTGGGACAGCATCGATTTTTTTTTTGGCAGCATCCTCACCAAGCACTTCTCGGACAATGTCTTTAGTGGCTGGTAAAATCAAATCTTCTCCAATTGACTGAGGTTTTTTAGCACGAGCAATGTGGTACGAGGCTAAAAATGATGCCTTCAGGGCCCACTCGGGGACAGTAGCTTGCTGGGTGAATGCAGCAGATTGCCTGACCAAATGCTCTTCTTTGTGTCTGAAGAAATCTACTGTTTTTTCGTCATCTGTCGGATGTTTTTGTACCAAGGGACGCTGAAGTTTCGAAGGTTTTAAGCACTCATTTGACAGGGTCTCCAGACAGAGGACGCATTTCGGGCAATCATGGCCATTTTTCTGTATGGCTGTAAAGCCATACTTAATGTATGCTGCCTCATATTTTCGGATTTTAGTTGGCCAGGACTTCTTAGTTTTTTTCACAGCAGTGTCCTCCACAGCAGGGCTGTTGGTTTGTTCCTTCGGTCTTTTCTTCAAAAACCTGTCCATTTTGCACTAGCAACACGCTAGCTTGAGGAGCAAAGCAGCTTGATAAATGGCGCAAACCGCAACGTCACAGGCAATCGGAGAGATGAGCATGGCAAACAACGTTTCGATATGATGTATTATTATTAATAATTATATTTTATAATAATGATTAAAAAACTAATTACAATATATTTAATAATAATTATTTAAAAAATATATTTTTTTTCGCAATTTTTTTGTTATCGTCCCTCCAACTTTCTGAGGCCCCCCTAGTGCCACCTGGCGGACCCCCAGGAGGCCACGGCCCCCACTTTGAAAACCACTGGGTTAGGCTAACTGGTGACTCTAAATTGACCGTAGGTGTGAATGGGAGTGTGAATGGTTGTCTGTGTCTATGTGTCAGCCCTGTGATGACCTGGCGACTTGTCCAGGGTGTACCCCGCCTTTCGCCCGTAGTCAGCTGGGATAGGCTCCAGCTTGCCTGCGACCCTGTAGAACAGGATAAAGCGACTACAGATAATGACATGAGGCATTCTTTTGCTTTTCTTTTTTTTCCCCTCATGCTGTTAATCCATATGTCACCACAAGGTGAAAATTGTCGGATATTTCCATCCTTATGGGGACATTTGGTACCCAACAAGACACTATAAAAGTATATCTCTCTCTACATGCATGCGCACACACACACACACACAGAGAGAGAGAGAGCACATCATGTTTTGCATTCAACAGTCAATTAATCAGACTTTGGTAAGAAATTACCAGCTTCTTCCCCCTGACTTTCTGAAGGTTTCTTTAAAATTGTGTAATATAGCATCACAGAATTGCTTTTATGGGTTTTCACTCAGGGCAGCACGGTGGTGTAGTGGTTAGCACTGTCGTCTCAGAGCAAGAAGGTCCTAGGTTCGAACCCAGTGGCTGGCGAGGGCCTTTCTGTGTGGAGTTTGCATGTTCTCCCCGTGTCTGTGTGGGTTTCCTCCAGGTGCTCTGGTTTCCCTCACAGTCCAAAAACATGCAGGTTAGGCTAATTGGTGGCTCTAAATTGACTGTAGGTGTGAATGGTTGTTTATCTCTGTGTGTCAGCGCTGCGATGACCTGGCGACTTGTCCAGGATGTACCCCCCCCCTTGCTCATAGTCAGCTGGGATAGGCTCCAACTTGCCTGCACCCCTGTAGAACAGGATAAGTGGTTACAGATAATGGATGGTTTTCACTCATTTTGCAAAAAAATGTGAACAATGGTAACAATATTCTTAAAAACCACCTAAAAAACATGTCTAGAAATAATTTGGTTCATACAAGTCTGACCATAAAGGATGTGATGTCAGGTGTTTATTTACATGCTTCAGTTAAAGCAATTGAAAATGCATAACAGAAGCCTTCCTTCATTATTTAATATTTAGTCATGGTTTTATCCTAATCAGTGTCTTGGCAGTTCTGGATCCTATCCTGGGAACACTGAGCGTGAGAGACAGAAATTCACCTGGACTTGAGTGGAACTCTGGAACAAGAAGAGCTGCATATGCTGTCGATGCAGAAATGTAGGTGTGTATTTGAGGAAGCGTAAAGTAAACATGGCATAAATGATGATGCAATGCTGATAACAAGCTAAAAAGTCAACACAAAAATTTGTAGGTGTGTGTGTGTGTGTGTGTGTGTGTGTGCTGGGGTAATGTAGAGGAAAGAGTTCTGATATGGAGTGTGTGGAGAGCAAAGAAGGAGTAATAACAAAATTTATCACTGGCACAAGCACCATGATTGAGTTAATTACCCCATTATTCATGTAAGCCAGCAACTCTGAGTGTCGAGGGACATAATGATACTTCACAGAGGAAGTGATATAGAGGAGACCTGAATATTCTCTCTCTTTCTGACAGCTCTGCTATAGTAACAGCGAAGATTCTCAGAAGGAGAAGTAATCGATGTTCACTTATCTTTCACTATATATATATATATATATATATATATATATATATATATATATATATATATATATAGTGCTGAGTGTAAATGAGTACAACCCCTTTGAAAAGTAACATTTTAAACAATATCGCAATGATCACAAACAATTTCCAAAATGTTGAAAAGACAAAGTTTAATATAACATCTGTTTAACGTATAATGTGAAAGTCTCATCTCATCTCGTTATCTCTAGCCGCTTTATCCTGTTCTGTAGGGTCGCAGGCAAGCTGGAGCCTATCCCAGCTGACTACGGGCGAAAGGCGGGGTACACCCTGGACAAGTCGCCAGGTCATCACAGGGCTGACACATAGACACAGACAACCATTCACACTCACATTCACACCTACGGTCAATTTAGAGTCACCAGTTAACCTAACCTGCATGTCTTTGGACTGTGGGGGAAACCAGAGCACCTGGAGGAAACCCATGCGGACACGGGGAGAACATGCAAACTCCGCACAGAAAGGCCCTCGCTGGCCACAGGGCTCAAACCCGGACCTTCTTGCTGTGAGGTGACAGCGCTAACCACTACACCACCATGCCACCCCTTAATGTGAAAGTAAGGTTAATAATATAAACTTAGATTACACATTTTTCAGTTTTACTCAAATTAGGGTGGTGCAAAAATGAGTACACCCCACAACAAAAACTACTACATCTAGCACTTTGTATGGCCTCCATGATTTTTAATGACAGCACCAAGTCTTCTAGGCATGGAATGAACAAATTGGCGACATTTTGCAGCATCAATCTTTTTCCATTCTTCAACAATGACCTCTTTTAGTGACTGGATGCTGGATGGAGAGTGATGCTCAACTTGTCTCTTCAGAATTCCCCATAGGTGTTCGATTGGGTTCAGATCAGGAGACATACTTGGCCAATGAATCACTTTCACCCTGTTCTTCTTCAGAAATCCAACAGTGGCCTTAGATGTGTGTTTAGGATCATTGTCATGTTGGAAAAGTGCACGACAACCAAGGGCACGGAGTGATGGTAGCATCTTCTCTTTCAGTATAGAGCAGTATGTCTGTGAATTCATGATGCCATCAATGAAATGCAGCTCCCCAACACCAGCAGCACTCATGCAGCCCCACATAAGGACACTGCCACCACCATGTTTCACTGTAGGCACCATGCATTTTTCTTTGTATTCCTCACCTTTGCAATGCCATACAGTTTTGAAGCCATCAATTCCAAAAACATTTATCTTGGTCTCATCACTCCAGAGTATAGAGTCCCAGTAGTCTTCATCTTTGTCAGCATGGGCCCTGGCAAACTCTAGGCAGGCTTTTTTGTGCCTGAGCTTTAGGAGATGCTTCTTTTGTGGACGGTATCCACGCATGCCATTTCTCTGCAGTGTACGCTGTATTGTGTCACGGGAAATAGTCACCCCAGTTTGGCTTTCTACTTCTTTAGATAACTGCAGTGAACTTGCATGACGATTTTCTCCAACCCTTCTCATCAGAAGACGCTCCTGTCGAGGTGTTAACTTCTGTGGATGACCTGGACGTCTCTGTGAGATGGTTGCAGTTCCATCTTTCTTAAATTTTTGTACCACTTTTGCTACAGTATTCTGACTGATAAGTAAAGCTTTGCTAATCTTCTTGTAGCCTTCACCTTTGTGGTGTAAAGAAATTATTTTCTTTGGGGAATTCTGAAGAGACAAGTTGAGCATCACTCTCCATCCAGCATCCAGTCACTAAAAGAGGTCATTGTTGAAGAATGGAAAAAGATTGATGTTGCAAAATGTCGCCAACTTGTTCATTCCATGCCTAGAAGACTTGGTGCTGTCATTAAAAATCATGGAGGCCATACAAAGTACTAGATGTAGTAGTTTTTGTTGTGGGGTGTACTCATTTTTGCACCACCCTAATTTGAGTAAAACTGAAAAATGTGTAATCTAAGTTTATATTATTAACCTTACTTTCACGTTATAAGTTAAACAGATGTTATATTAAACTTTGTCTTTTCAATTTTTTGGAAATTGTGTTCATTGCGATATTGTTTAAAATGTTACTTTTCAAACGGGGTGTACTCATTTACGCTGAGCACTGTACAGTTAGGTCCATAAATATTTGGACAGAGACAACATTTTTCTAATTTTGGTTCTGTACATTATCACAATGAATTTTGAACAAAACAATTCAGATGCAGTTGAAGTTCAGACTTTCAGCTTTAATTCAGTGGGTTTAACAAAATGATTGCATAAAAATGTGAGGAACTAAAGCATTTTTTAAACACAATCCCTTCATTTCAGGGGCTCAAAAGTAATTGGACAAATTAAATAATTGTAAATAAAATGTTCATTTCTAATACTTGGTTGAAAACCCTTTGTTGTCAATGACTGCCTGAAGTCTTGAACTCATGGACATCACCAGACGCTGTGGTTCCTCCTTTTTAATGCTCTGCCAGGCTTTTACTGCAGCAGTTTTCAGTTGCTGTTTGTTTGTGGGCCTTTCTGTCTGAAGTTTAGTCTTTAACAAGTGAAATGCATGCTCAATTGGGTTGAGATCAGGTGACTGACTTGGCCATTCAAGAATATTCCACTTCTTTGCTTTAATAAACTTCTGGGTTGCTTTGGCTTTATGTTTTGGGTCATTGTCCATCTGTATTATGAAACGCCGACCAATCAGTTTGGCTGCATTTGGCTGGATTTGAGCACACAGTATGTCTCTGAATACCTCAGAATTCATCCGGCTGCTTCTGTCCTGTGTCACATCATCAATAAACACTAGTGACCCAGTGCCACTGGCAGCCATGCATGCCCAAGCCATCACACTGCCTCCGCTGTGTTTTACAGATGATGTGGTATGCTTTGGATCATGAGCTGTACCATGCCTTCACCATACTTTTTTCTTTCCATCATTCTGGTAGAGGTTGATCTTGGTTTCATCTGTCCAAAGAATGTTCTTCCAGAACTGTGCTGGCTTTTTTAGATGTTTTTTAGCAAAGTCCAATCTAGACTTTTTATTCTTGAGGCTTATGAGTGGCTTGCACCGTGCAGTGAACCCTCTGTATTTACTTTCATACAGTCTTCTCTTTATGGTAGATTTGGATATTGATACGCCTACCTCCTGGAGAGTGTTGTTCACTTGGTTGGCTGTTGTGAAGGGGTTTCTCTTCACCATGGAAATTATTCTGCGATCATCCACCACTGTTGTCTCCTGTGGGTGTCCAGGTCTTTTTGCATTGATGAGTTCACCAGTGCTTTCTTTCTTTCTTTCTTTCTTTCTTTCTTTCTTTCTTTCTTTCTTTCTTTCTCAGGATGTACCAAGCTGTAGATTTTGCCACTCCTAATATTGTAGCAATTTCTCGGATGGGTTTTATTCCTATTTACATAGGAATAACATCCATGAAATGTATCAGTCAGGATTTAGACCTCATCATAGCACAGAGACAGCACTGGTTAAAGTAGTAAACGACCTATTGTTGGCGTCTGATCAGGGCTGTGTCTCGCTACTTGTGTTGCTTGACCTTAGTGCAGCATTTGATACCATTGATCATTCCATTCTTCTGGATAAACTAGAAAATGTTGTGGGAGTTAAGGGAATGGCCCTCTCCTGGCTCAGGTCTTATCTAACTGATCATTATCAGTATGTTGATATAAATGGTGATATTTCTAGACGTACCGAGGTAAAGTTTGGTGTTCCACAAGGTTCTGTCTTGGGTCCACTGCTTTTTTCTCTATATATGTTACCTCTGGGCGATATTATTCGTAAACATTGTATTAGTTTCCACTGTTATGCTGATGACACACAGTTGTATGTCTCTGCAAAACCTGATGAGAGACACCAGCTTAATAGAATTGAGGAATGTGTTAAGGACATTAGACACTGGATGCTTATTAATTTCCTTCTGCTTAACTCTGACAAGACTGAAGTACTTGTGCTAGGACCACATACAGCTAGAAGTAAGTTTTCTGATTACACAGTGACTCTGGATGGCCTTTCTGTTTCTTCACGTGCAGCAGTAAAAGACCTTGGAGTGATTATTGACCCCAGTCTTTCATTCGAAACTCACATTGATAACATCACCCAGATAGCTTTCTTTCATCTCAGAAATATTGCAAAGATAAGAAATTTAATGTCATTGCATGATGCAGAAAAATTAGTCCATGCTTTCTTTACCTCCAGGTTGGATTATTGTAATGCCTTACTGTCTGGATGTTCCAATAAGTGCATAAACAAGCTCCAGTTAGTTCAAAATGCAGCAGCAAGAGTCCTTACTAGAACTAGAAAATATGACCACATCACGCCTGTCTTACCCACACTGCATTGGCTCCCAATCAAATTTCGTATTGATTATAAAATACTACTATTGACCTTTAAAGCACTAAATGGTCTCGCACCACAGTACCTGAGTGAACTTCTGCTCCTCTATGACCCGCCACGCCTACTTAGATCAAAAGGTGCAGGCTATCTGCTGGTACCTCATATAGTGAAGGCTACATCAGGGGGCAGAGCCTTTTCTTACAAAGCCCCACAGTTATGGAACAGCCTTCCAAGTAGTGTTCGGGAATCAGACACAGTCTCAGCATTTAAGTCTAGGCTGAAAACATATCTGTTTAGTCAAGCCTTTTGTTAATGGTGTTTATGAGGTAAAGGAGTAGATCTGGAGGGTCCTCAGACATAGAGTGTTTTGGTAAACTGGGATGTATGGATGCTGTCAGTCCCCACTCGCTTGCTCACTCGAGTTTGTTGACGGTGTAGTGGCTGGCTGCTTTATGTCCCGGGGCTCCCTCATGCCTGTGTTACCTTCTGGCTCTCTCCTTTTAGTTATGCTGTCATAGTTAGTTGCCGGAGTCCCTGCTTGTACTCGGTGCAATATGTATACTGCTCCTACTTATTCAGGTGACATTGGGCATACCTAACAACCTGTGTTTTCTTTCCCTCCCCCCCACCCCAAATCTGTCCCTCTGAGTTACATGGAGTCAACAGGAAATCTTTTGGTGGAGAGGGTGGAGACCTCGACTGGCTATCGTAGCCTGCAGGGAATCGTCCGTCAGACATTCTGTCGCATGTCTCAGACCCGGTGAAATGTAACTGAATTGTCTTGGCCAGCCCTAAGGGTCCCATCTGCATCTCATCATTGCTGAGGAGTCTGCTCCCATCACCCAATCAAGCATCCAGCCAGAGCAGGTCATGATATTTTTTACCATATTAACATGCCATTGTTGTGTGTTATGCCTGATGTAAAGACTCTCGTCTCTGCGAGTCTACCACACAGATTTAATACTTGTCATTTTTAGGGCATACCTAACAACCTGTGTTTTCTTTCTCTCTCTCTTCCCCCCCAATCTGTCCCTCTGAGTTACATGTTGATCCTGGGATTGAGATGCTGGCCTCTTCTGCCCCTCGGACCTGCTTGATCCATCCTGGTGCCCTGTGTCTGGTCGGAGTTTTATCACACCGCTCCTGTGAAGGACGGCCCCATGAGGACAGTTGAGGGTTATACCTGTTAAAACTGTTAATATTATAGTCAGGCTGTCTGTTGTTGCCCAAATGAGGATGGGTTCCCTTTTGAGTCTGGTTCCTCTCGAGGTTTCTTCCTCATGTCGTCTGAGGGAGTTTTTCCTTGCCACCGTCGCCACAGGCTTGCTCATTGGGGATAGATTAGGGATAAAATTAGCTCATGTTTTAAGTCGTTCAAATTCTGTAAAGCTGCTTTGCGGCAATGTTTATTGTTAAAAGCGCTATACAATTAAACTTGATTTGATTTTGATTTTATTTTTTCTGTTTTCGCAGGTTAAGGATGGCTTGTTTCACCTGCATGGAGAGCTCCTTTGACTGCATGTTTTCTTCACAGCAAAATCTTCCAAATGCAAGCACCACACCTCAAATCAACTCCAGGCCTTTAATCTGCTTAATTGAGAATGACATAACGAAGGAATTGCCCACACCAGCCCATGTAATAGCCTTGGAGTCAATTGTCCAATTACTTTTGGTCCCTTTAAAAACAGGGTGGCACAGGTTAAGGAGCTGAAACTCCTAAACCCTTCATCCAATTTTAATGTGGATACCCTCAAATGAAAGCTGAAAGTCTGGACTTTATGTCCATGTCCATTATATAACTATAACTTGAATATGTTTCAGTAAACAGGTAAAAAACCAAAATTTGTGTCAGTGTCCAAATATATATGGACCTAACTGTATATATCACACATCACATTATCTCTAGCCGCTTTATCCTTCTACAGGGTCGCAGGCAAGCTGGAGCCTATAACTGTATATATATTCAGTGAAAGATAAGTGAACATC
Source organism: Neoarius graeffei (assembly GCF_027579695.1). Lineage (NCBI taxonomy): Eukaryota > Metazoa > Chordata > Actinopteri > Siluriformes > Ariidae > Neoarius > Neoarius graeffei. The sequence goes on along the minus strand of NC_083588.1, from coordinate 44,792,712 downwards.
GATTACTTCTCCTTATGAGAATCTTCGCTGTTACTATAGCAGAGCTGTCAGAAAAAGAGAGAATATTCAGGTCTCCTCTATATCACTTCCTCTGTGAATTGTTTGTGTTCACTGAGATATTGTTTAAAATGTTACTTTTCAAAGGGGGTGTACTCATTTACGCTGAGCACTGTATATATATAAAACCATCCAATGTGTTTAAGAACCCTCCATTGTAGAGGATTTAATAACTGAGATGAGGCTCAAAAGTGCTGTGGATGAAGCACAATATATATACAGTTATTCCACGAAATCGAGTCATATATGAACTGATAGCCAACGAGGCATGCAGCACTGATTGAGTGGAATAATTGTTTTATTCTATCCACATTGACTGGATTTTGAGAAACAGAGCATTTTTATTTTTAGCAAATTTGATCTATAAAAACTTTATACAAATATCGACAAAATCGTTTCTGCTTAGAATGTAAACAAACGGGCGAAATGACAGTAGCAATTTGTGAAAAATGCTATAATAATAATTCTTGAAAAATAAAAAAAATATACGTTCTTACTATCAAAACCTTTAATTCAATATTTTGTTGCTTTTTTGTATTTTTTCGGGTTTTGTTTTCGAGTAGAGGTTTTATTTCGTCCTCAGTTCAGCAACACGCTCCGCCATTTTGTTCTTCTTCAGGTTTTTTTTTTTGGTGGTTGGCAAACCAACTTAAAGGTGCATTACCACTACCAACTGGGCTGGAGTGTGGAACAGGAGGTATTGTGATATATAGTGTATATATATGTTTGTGTATGTGTGTGTGTGTGTGTAATCTGCATGCAAACAACTGAATGGGGGAAATTCTCAAGTCAATATGTGCAAATCGAAGAAGATAAACTCACAGTGTTTGTTTTTGGTTCGGTCAAGCTCGATGATCTGCTTTATATGAATTAACATGACCAAATTTCAAGCCCAGCCCTGTGATCCTGTGCTTAACTTCTACACTATGTGGATGAAAGTATATATAGACACATGACTATCACAACTACACACATCGGCCACTTTATTAGAAACACCCAGACACCTGCTGTTTTATGCAGTTCTCTAATCAGCCAATCCCTTGACAGCAGCACAGTGCATAAAATCATGCAGGAACAAATCAAGAGCTTCAGTTAATGTTCACTTCAAACATCAGAAAGGGAAAAATTGTGATCTCAAAGTGTGACTTTCACTGTGGCATGGGTGTCGGTTTGAGCCAGATGGACTGGTTTGAGTATTTCAGAAACTGCTGATCTCCTGGGGTTTTCACACACAAGAGTCTCTAGAGTTTACATGGAATGGTGTGAAAAACAAAACAAAACAAAAAAAACCCACTGAGTGAGCGACAGTTCTGTGGGTGGAAATGACTTGTTGATAAGAGAGGTCAGAGAAAAATGGCCAGATTGGGTTGAGCTGCCAGGAAGGATATAGCAACTCATATAATCATTCTTTACAACCGTGGTGAGCAGAAAAGCATCTCAGCAAGTAACAGCAGAAGACCACATTGGGTTCCACTTCTGCTAACCAAGAACAGGAATCTTAGAATCAAGAACAAGTTCCTGTTAAAGTGGCTGTTGGGTGTATATGAGTCTGTTTCACATCCCATTCGAAAATCATTGCCATTATATGGATTTGGCCCCCTATGCCCATTCAGTCAAAAGATCATTTGTGAGGTAAGGCACTGATGTTGGGCAGTGGGGCTTAGTTTGCAATGAACATTCTGATTCATCCAAAAGGTGTTCAGTAGGGTTGAGGTCGGCGCTCTATGCAGGTCGTAGTAGTTCCTCCACACCAAACTCATCAAACCATGTCTTTGGACCTTGATTTGTGCACAGGAGAATTGTCATGCTGGTAAAAGAAAGCCTTCTACCAAAGTTGGAGGCATACAACGGTCAAAAATGTCTCAGCATGCTGTAGCATTAACATTGCCCTTCACTGGAACTAAGGGGTCTTTAGGCCAAACCACAAAAAACAGCCCCAGATCATTATCCCACTTCCACCTACTTTATTGTTGGCACTATGCATTTTGGTAGGTAACTTTCTCTTGGCACCTGCCAAACCCAGATTCATCCATCAGGATGATAGATAGTGAAATGTGATTAATCATTTCAGAGAACACATTTCCACTGCTGCAGAGTCCACTGCTGCATGCTTTACACCACTCCAGCTGATGCTTGGTATTGTGCATAGTGATCTTAGGCTTGTATTCTGCTGCTCATCCATGGAATCCCATTTCATGAAGCTCCTAGTGCACAGTTGCTGGGCTGATGTTGCTTCTAGAAGCAGTTTGGAAAGCTGTAGTGAGAAGATAGGTGATTTATGCACTGTGTGCTTCAGCACTTGGGGGCCCTGCTCTGTGAGTTTGCATGGGCTACTGCTTTGTGACTGAGCTGCTGTTCCTCCTAGATACTTCCATTTCACAATACAGTTAAATGGGCAGATCTAGCAAGGTAGAAATTGCACAAACTGACTTGTGACAAAGGTGGTAGCCTACCCTATGATAGTGCCATGTTTAAAGTCACTGAGCTGTTCATTATTCTACTGTCAATGGTTGTTTATGGAGATTGCAAGGCTCTGTGCTTGATTTTATGCATCTGTTAGCTTTGGATATGGCTAAAACATCTGAGCTTAATAATTAGGAGGGATGCCCATATACTTTTGGCCACATGGTGTATGTTTGCCCTGCCAATTTAATTAACAGACTATGTCTTAAACTGCATACCACCACCAGGAATTAGTATAGTGCCAAATAGTATTACAATTCATTTTGTACAGCTCAATGCAGAATAGTTTCTAGATAATCTCACTGTACGCAGGGATCATGGGGGTGGAGATACAAGTTATTAGCAAATTTTTAGATCATATTTTGAAAAGCAAATACCATCTTTTAAACTAATATCATTCATTCATCTGCAGTAAGAGCTTTATCCTGCTCAGGGCCACGATGAATCCAGAGCTTATACCAGGAACACCGGGTTCTGGGGGAAATACACTAAGATCACCATGTACACACGTTTATACACTCATTCACAATTAGGGGCAATTTAGCATTGCCAATTCACTTACACTACCGCTCAAAAGTTTGGGGTCACTTTGAAATTTCCTTATTTTTGAAAGAAAAGCACTGTTCTTTTCAATGAAGATCACTTTAAACTAATCAGAAATACACTCTATACATTGCTAATGTGGTAAATGACTATTCTAGCTGAAAATGTCTGGTTTTTGGTGCAATATCTACATAGGTGTATAGAGGCCCATTTCCAGCAACTCTCACTCCAGTGTTCTAATGGTACAATGTGTTTGCTCATTGCCTCAGAAGGCTAATGGATGATTAGAAAACCCTTGTACAATCATGTTAGCACAGCTGAAAACAGTTTAGCTCTTTAGAGAAGCTATAAAACTGACCTTCCTTTGAGCAGATTGAGTTTCTGGAGCATCACATTTCTGGGGTCGATTAAATGCTCAAAATGGCCAGAAAAATGTCTTGACTATATTTTCTATTCATTTTACAGCTTATGGTGGTAAATAAAAATGTGACTTTTCATGGAAAACACAAAATTGTCTGGGTGACCCCAAACTTTTGAACAGTAGTGTACAGTGGTGCTTGAAAGTTTGTGAACCCTATACAGTTTTCTATACTTCTGCATAAATATGACCTAAAGCATCATCAGATTTTCACACATCCTAAAAGTAGATAAAGAGAACCCAGTTAAACAAATGAGACAAAAATATTATACTTGGTCATTTATTTCTCATCTCATTATCTCTAGCCGCTTTATCCTTCTACAGGGTCGCAGGCAAGCTGGAGCCTATCCCAGCTGACTACGGGCGAAAGGCGGGGTACACCCTGGACAAGTCGCCAGGTCATCACAGGGCTGACACATAGACACAGACAACCATTCACACTCACATTCACACCTACGGTCAATTTAGAGTCACCAGTTAACCTGCATGTCTTTGGACTGTGGGGGAAACCGGAGCACCCGGAGGAAACCCACGCGGACAACATGCAAACTCCACACAGAAAGGCCCTCGCCGGCCCCGGAGCTCGAACCCAGGACCTTCTTGCTGTGAGGCGACAGCGCTAACCACTACACCACCGTGCCGCCGGTCATTTATTTATTGAGGAAAATGATCCGATATTACATATCTGTGAGTGGCAAAAGTATGTGAACCTTTGCTTTCAGTATCTGGTGTGACCCCCTTGTGCAGCAATAACTGCAACTAAACATTTCTGGTAACTGTTGATCAGTCCTGCACACTGACTTGGAGGAATTTTAGCCCATTCTTCCATACAGAACAGCTTCAGCTCTGGGATGTTGGTGGGTTTCCTCACATGAACTGCTCACTTCAGGTCCTTCCACAACATTTCGATTGGATTAAGGTCAGAACTTTGATTTGGCCATTCCAAAACATTAAATTTATTCTTCTTTAACCATTCTTTGGTAGAGCGACTTGTGTGCTTAGGGTCATTGTCTTGCTGCATGACCCACCTTCTCTTGAGATTCAGTTAGTGGACAGATGTCCTGACATTGTGCTTGAGAATTCGCTGGTAAAATTCAGAATTCATTGTTCCATCAATGATGGCAAGCCGTCCTGGCCCAGATGCAGCAAAACAGGCCCAAACCATGATACTACCACCACCATGTTTCACAGATGGGATAAGGTTTTTATGCTGGAATGCAGTGTTTTCCTTTCTCCAAACATAAGGCTTCTCATTTAAACTAAACAGTTCTATTTTGGTCTCATCCATCCACAAAACATTTTTCCAGTAGCCTTCTGGCTTGTTCGCATGATCTTTAGCAAACTGCAGACGAGCAGCAATGTTTTTTTGGAGAGCAGTGGCTTTCTCCTTGCAACCCTGCCATGCACACCATTGTTGTTCAGTGTTCTCCTGATGGTGGACTCATGAACATTAACATTAGCCAATGTGAGAGAGGCCTTCAGTTGCTTAGAAGTTACCCTGGGGTCCTTTGTTACCTTGCCGACTATTACACGCCTTGCTCTTGGAGTGATCTTTGTTGGTCGACCATTCCTGGGGAGGGTAACAACAGCCTTGAATTTCCTCCCTTTGTACATAATCTGTCTGACTGTGGATTGGTGGAGTCCAAACTCTTTAGAGATGGTTTTGTAACCTTTTCCAGCCTGATGAGCATCAACAATGCTTTTTCTGAGGTCCTCAGTTCATGTGAGGAAACCCACCAACATCTCAGAGTTGAAGCTCTTCTGTACTGAGGAATGGGCTAAAATTCCTCCAAGCCAGTGTGCAGGACTGATCAATAGTTACCAGAAATGTTTAGTTACAGTTATTGCTGCACAAGGGGCTCACACTGGATACTGAAAGCAAAAGTTCACATACTTTTGCCACTCGCAGATATGTACTATTGGATCATTTTCCTCAATAAATAAATGACCAAATATAATATTTTTGTCTCATTTATTTAACTGGGTTCTCTTTATCTACTTTTAGGACTTGCGTGAAAATCTGATGTTGTTTTAGGTCATGTTTATGCAGAAATATAGAAAATTCTAAAGGGTTCACAAACTTTCAAGCACCACTGTAGCTGCATCTTTTTGGGAGGGAGGAAACTGGAGAATCCAGAGCAAACCCATATGGATACAGGGAGAACATGAGAAACATTAAACAGACAGCAATCTAGACTCAGATTTGAGCCAGGGACCCTGGAGTTATGACGCAGCAATGCGACCTGTTACACCACTGTACCACTCTGAGCAAATATTATTTGTATTCTTTTCTTGCTCAGCATAATCGCAACACTACTGCTGCAACTAGTGTCTTTTTACTTATGCTAATATCTGAACCCTAGCACACTAAAAGTATTGGTCTTCATTTTAGAGATATAAACACATGCCTTCGACAGTATTACTGCAAATAAAATGCTATACTCTGCTGCCACCTGCTGTCAATCAAAGGCATTACAGTGTACAGAGCAAACGAGAATATTGTCCAATGGCGCCATCTTTTGGCTAGAAATATTATATCCTTAGAATTTTAAAACCCAGTTGGATGAACGGCAATAACATTCTGCTGATTTTGCTGCAAAGCGATTTTACACCATAAAAGACCGCTTTAATAGCCATTACTCATAACGGATTATACAGATGTTTAGGTAATAGCCTAAATATAGTCAATTATAAAGATGAGGAAAAAACAAGTTAACACGTTTAATAGAAAACTCCCAAATATATTTTTGTATATCGACTTTAATCCATCATGACAACACGGAGGATTATAGTCCATGGATTTATTATACTATGGAGAGATCGCTATTCCTTAAAGTTAATAAATCTCAAGCATGCGCATCCACAGTGAATAATTTTCTATCATCTCCTGCCTGATGTTCCCGTGGAGCTCTACGGCGCTCATACTAATAATCTACAGCATGGACCTGGTGGGGAATGAAAATCAATATATCATCATAGCAGCCCAAGAGTGGAATCCTTGCTCAGCCTGTGTTTATCTGATGCTCTGTTCACACCATGGACTAGAATTAAACCCTGCTGTCCAATATGAGGGTTTATGGATCTTTCCAAACGACTGTATTGTGGTGTCTCTATTATTGACCACCAGGTGGCGCTTGGAAGCAGGAGTATTGTGGACATGTCTGAATTGCTCCAGAGTCGTCAACAACAACAACAACAGACACGTAATAATAGTAGTAGTAGTAGTAGTAGTAGTAGTAAATGAATAAGACAACAGCAACAATAAATAATAGACAATGAATAAGACAATAAACAACAACGATAATAATAATAATAATAATAATAATAATAATAATAATAATAATAATAATAATAATGGACAATGAATAAGACAACAGCAACAACAATAATAAAGACAATTAATAATAATAATAATAATAATAATAATAATAATAATAATAGACAATGAATAAGACAACAACAATACTAGACAATGAATAAGACAGCAACAATAAGAATAATACTAAAAATATAATAGACAATAAGACAACAACAGCAACAATAACAACAATAAAAAATAATACTTGAGAATGAATGACAATAAACAATAATGATAAAAGAACTTGAAAATAGAAAGATATAATAAAAAAATTTAAAGAAAAAAAAGAAATTGAATAGCAAACAAGGAAAAAGAATAACAAAAGTCAGTGCTAAGTATTCTGAGCATGTCTAATTGCTCCAGATTCTACAACAGCAACAACAACAACAGCAGTGAAAATTAGACCAAGAATAAAACAATAAACAAAAAAGATCAAAGAACTTGAAAACAACATTTTTTAAAATTAAAACAAAACAAAACAATTACAACAAGAAATCCCAGGGAATATCAATTATAAAAGATCTTAGACAACAAATAATACATAACAACAATGACTGAAACGACAGGTATTGGTGCCCTAAAACCATTGAATAGTTGCTCGATATGTGGTCACATAGCTACTGTGAGCATTTTTATTGTTATGTGATTATTGTTTATTTATGTTCAAGACTATGTTTTTGTTCAACTATACTACACTGATCTGATGGTGTTTCTACATGATCTGATGACTGATCTGATGCCTTACATCAGTCACAACCCAGTAAAGTCATGCTTTAGTTCTCAAGCATGTCTGTACAGAGTTCACAAACTGAAACATTCCGCCTGAAGGATGTTTTGTGAAGCATATGTTTTGTTTCATCTCGCCATCTCTCTGTCTCTGTCCTCTGTGTCCCGCTGTGTCAGGTGGTATAATATGTCGATGTTCCATACGTGCAGTGCTACTTTAAATTCTTTCCTTTGCAAAGAAGCAATGCTGGTTCTGTACTGTCCACATACATCACATCTCACACAGAGAGAGACTCGGTACCTTTTCTGTCCTCTCTCAGTTTCATTTTCACTGTCTTTGTGAAAGGTTAAAGAGTGAGGTCATGCAGAGTTAAAATGGCAAAGGCAACACAGAAACCCACGTTGCTTAAAATGTTCTCGCCTTCATCCTGTCATTTTTTTTCCACATCACTTATTTGCCTGACATCTTTGTCCTGTCATGTCTTCATCTTTCTTTTTTCATCCCAAGCTTCTCTCTTCTTTTTCTCACCTCATCCTTACTATCTGATCCTCCTCCCTTTCCCCCAACTTCCTCTTGACATCCATCATGCCCCCTCTTAAAAAAAAAATCCCAGTTCCACCCACCATCAGCCTCCATCTTTACTTAATTGAATGTATTTTCACTTTGGTAGCCATGAACAAAATGCTGTTTGCAGCCAAATAGAGATGTAATCTTGGAATGGGACATCAGGTCAGGTTCTGCCGCTGTCACAGGAGTGTAAATATGATTGCTTTTCCTGACTGATTTCTGATTTCTGGTCAGCCTCACTGATTGTATTTGAAGCACAGTGGATAGAAACAAGATCAGTTTGCTTGCTTTCATCTGAGTTTACAGAATAATATTATGCTTCATGAGTGATTATTACCCTTTAGCTGTTCTTCATTGATCTTTTGAGTTCAAGCAAGATCATGAGATTGAAGTCTTTTTGTGTCCTTTGCCCCAGGACATGGTAATATTACAAGTATCGTTGAGACTGCGTTCACGGTCAGGTCAGCCTCGTTACTGCCTCAGCGCACGCCCGAGTCAAAGGTGTTTGAGAACAAGGGAACAAAAAAGAAGGAGAAAGCATGGTGGGCAAAAGGAATAATGAAGAAAGGAAGAGGCCAAAAACTGACCTTTGCCCCAGTCTTCCTTTTCTTTTTCACTTTCTCTCTCCCACCCTATGTTTCTCCACTTGTTCTTTTCTGCTGAGTTACCAGAGACTCTTTGTGTCCAGGCCTGACCTGACCCCAGGCAGTGCCCTTAGTGACCTCTTTACGGGTCATCCAGAGGACATGGCAGTGGAGGGGTCAGTCTGCGGTCTCAGGTCATCTTGTGGTCAACATCAGGTCACGTAGCAGTCAACATCAGTGATGTTGCTTTTGGGACCCTAAAGCGACAAAATCCTTTTTTGGATTGGATATCTCTTGTCAAAAAACAGCTCTGGTTTGCAGGTGCTTTGAAATGTGATCTTATCTAAAATTATTGTATTAGGGTAATGCATTTACATCCAGAGCCCTTAGACATAAATTAAAAAAAAAAAGCGCGGTGACCTCCTTTCTGGCCTGGTAAACACATCCTACAAGTGGACACGAAACATGTAATAATACTCTAAGAAGTCGATTCAGCAGTACAATTTGTATCTTTAGAGCTTAGCTGTACATGCAGCGTGCTGTTCATTTTACTTTTAAGTTCTAGCCTCAGTGCTAGCCATCAATATTTCCTATATTCAGTATGACTGACCTTGGAATAACCCTTAGCCACTTCACCGTAGGGTCATTTTTTGGTCATTCAAAGGGAGATACTTAACACAGACAAGGTTTACACATGTTGTAATTAGCATTGTGGGAAATTAAAAAGTCTTTCAGCCATGCCCAGAGGTCACCCAGTAGCTGACATGAAGACATACATTCAGTCAGCTGTACACTAAACACAAAAAAAAGAAATATTGTTTTCGCTGAAATGAGCCAATGTGATTGAACCCCAAAAGCAATCTACCTGCAGCTGTGGGTCATCTACTGGTCAGCATCACACGGAGTGTTAAAAAGTGCTTTGTAACATTGGTAGGAGCGCTGGCCTGTCACACATTACTACTTCTGGCCTCTTATGCAATACTGAATAAGATTTGGTTGCCATTGTATGACAGAATGTTCATAGATTTGGTATTCACAAGCATGTATCTCTGGATTATGAAAGCATTTGACACCACAAGCCTGCTTCTGAGCCGATTTATGAGCTCTTCACTAGTATGTTCAATAACAGTGCATTTTGTTGCATTGCTATGAAATATTTTGACTGTTTTTTGTAGGACGATTTATACAAGATATCAGAATGAACAAGCATGGTTTGGCAAAACCTCTATGCATTTAAGGGCTGTTAGAGAAACCCTGAAAACATTCATATTTGGCAAACATTTGTACAGGGTATCACAGGACATTTGAATTGAAATATTAACATGCTGTGCAGGTAGAAACTACCATCCATGGATAAAGCTAGACTACTTCTATATCATTGCTAACAGGCATCGTATGCCTGTAGCGTTTGGTTTCCATACCATATATGAGAACATTAGAATTTTGTGACACTTCCATGAATATTAATGTGACCTCAGATTCACCCGAAATTCGGGCAGGTTGTCTGGCGGTCACCAGCGTGGGGTGTGTTCAAGCCCCTCGATGTTACTTAACATCCTAAAGAAGCAAATTGACTGGATGATAGTCTGGACATGGCTATTGAAATCTATTTGAAGTGCATTTGACCAGGATCTGACCTACTTGTAGCCAGGGTCACTTGGCGGTCATCTTGAGGTTTTGGTCAGAGTAGACTGTGCCCTCTGAGCCACTGTAGGATGGCAGTGCATCCAGGCCCTGCAGACTGCCTGTCAGGTGAGCTTGCGGCCTCATTTATCCTGCATCTAATCATTACAAATGGGGGAGAGTGGCGTAAACAGGCATCATTAGGACCACTCGTCACAGGCACTCACGTCCACTTTAAAGCACCATTATAACTCCAAGGGGCCATCCATAATGCACTCTCCAGGGGAATGAGAAAAAGAGAGGGAGAGAGAAACAAAGACAAGGAAGGAGAGAGAGAGAGATGATGATGATGAAGTCATTGCCAGATCTAGTGTGACTAAGACAGTGCAGATTTGAATACATTATGCATTTCTCAGCATGGTCAAAAATGTGCCAAGGCCGTGATTGATCGTAAAGAGTGTATGGCGTTTTCTTAAAAAGTGAAATATGGTATTACAAAAGTACAGAGTATGACCCAATATAGAATAGAATAGAATAGAATAGAATAGAATTGAAAAAGATAGAATAGGAATTTCTGAGTGGACCGCATTGCTGTGTGACCGAAATCTCCAACATCTTTGGCAGTTGCATATTTGATGGTGTTTCTTCGAGTGTGTGTGTGTGTGTGTGTGTGTGTGTAAGAGAGCAGGAGGAGGATCTTGTACGCAACGAGTTCATCGGCAGGGCAATGACAGACTCTCCATTCTCAATCACACTGTAGTCCCCTGGGGCGCGCAATGCTGCTGCCTTGTGTGCGCGAGCGTGAGTGTTTGCGTGGGTGAGAGAAAGAAAGAGACAGAGAGTGTGAGACAGAGAGAGGAAATAAAGGCAAGAAAGGAGGGTATTAAGGAGACAAAAAGGCAAGAACAAAAAGAGAACACGGTTTAGAAAGAGTAAGTGAGGTGAGGCGCTCTCACAGACACTAAAGAAGCATTAAGAACAGATGTATTTTGGAGAAAATTTCTTTCTTCTTTGTAGTTCACTAAAAAGTGTGTGTGCTAAATTGACTATTGGTACACAAATGACATCAGAGGCACGCCATGTGGCATTGCCATGGCAATATCCATAATCAGCAGGCAGCAACACTTCCCTGAAACTCCTTATTAGTGCCTAACTAACAACCCCTGCATCTCTCTCTCTCTCTCTCTCTCTCTCTCTCTCTTTCACTCCACCTGCTCTTCACCCCATCAGTGCTGGGGTCATCATGAGGTCAGGAGGAAAAATGAAGCACGTTCTCTACGCTGCGTAATGCTACTCCATGCCTGCTGATGGAATTCTCTCTCTCTCTCTCTCTCTCTCTCTCTCTCTCTCTCACTTCCGCTCACCCTATCCGCCTCTCCCACACTTCATTTCTTTGCCCAATCTCCTGGCTTATCTTGTCTGTACATTCCCTCAGGCTTTCATTTCTCATCCCTCCTTTTGTTCTGGAGGACAGAAGATGGACAGATGTGATGAAGGACTCAGTGAGTAAAGTACACAGTGGCCATTCTACAGCTTGATGCTGATGTTGTGATCATTAAGTCAAGCTCTGAATGTTGGTTTCACCTCTAAAAAAGAATGACACAAGCGGAATCTGACATAGTGGTGTGTGTATAGCGTATGCTAAGAGTAAACTGGTTTCTGGTTTGGCGCTGAGAAGTCCTATCTGTCAAGCTCCAGCCTTATAAATCACCTCTTTCATTGTGGCTTGCTGGGTATGTTGAGAATTTAGCGAATAAATCCAAAGGATAACATGGTTTTAGATGGAATCTGTGGCAGATTAACACATACTTAGTCAGTTCCATAAGTGGCAGCTGTGTTTTCTAGAGAATGCCTAATACCAACTGTTTCTGACTTCCCATCACCACATTTCACCAAAAATCTTATTTCATAAAA